>NW_022755469.1:418668-492194 GCF_011630105.1 Anneissia japonica | reverse complement strand
CTCAAAAAGGGGGGGGGGGCGAAATTTCTGTCTCTTATACACATCTAGATGTGTATAAGAGACAGGTTGTTGTAGATAATATACTAACATTTAATAACATCCAAGAAGGTCACAGTTAGCTACACAGTGACGTACATCACATAAGTCCGTGAGATTTCATAGGCCTACCGTAGGTAAACCTAGAAAGAGCAATAATAGTAAAACTCGAGCGTCACGACATTGCGAAGTGTCTGCTCTTGTTCCTCGTATCGTACTCACTCGAGTCAATCCGAGATGGCCCGAGTGAATTTTCATGCAAATGTTTCGTACGGAAAAAAAAATCGCGTCCCGCACTAGATACTCAATGACATTTAATAATTTTAAGATTAAGAACCACTCTCAATAAATCAAAGATCGAAAAATATTTACAGTATTTCTAATGATTTACAGACAATTTAACTAACATTTTATTGGCTTACTAAAAACCCCCAAATAAAATTGCAGGAACTCGTTTTTTTTTCATAATAGTTGGTGTATAATTTTCAAATCGGTTGTTTCCCTAATTTTAATGAGCTGCTTTTTATTGTCTTGTACAACAATCTTTAATTTCCTTCTTGTTTTACATTTGTTATACATTTTATTATTGATTTTCTTTTGTTGTCTTATTGGTATTTTAAAATGTTTGTGGGCTTTTCATTGTGTTTTAAATTGCTCTTAGGCTCCCTATTACTGTACTTATATTTTTATTTTGATAAGGAACAGAGCGTTTTACAAAATTAATACATTTCAAAAGAAAAACAAATGCACACAAGTGAGGCCTGAGAGAAGGAACGTTTTAAGACGATATTTCAGAATAGAGGTGCCGACTCTGCTTCACGCAAATCGAAGTTATTTCCAAATACGGCGGCATAGAAAAAGCACAATCGTAAATTTTATGTATTTTTATTTACCTCGTAATGTACATCAAATAAGAAAGTATAATACATACTCCAAATATTGAAATACACGCCATCGTGTTGGGATTCAATATTTCGACATTAATTATGTCATCATCAGGAATGTACATCAATGTAATTCAGTTTTAACTTGACTGGGAGTTTGATGAATAAAATAACTGAATACTTGAAAATTTACTATAAAAAATACTTGGCTGGTAGCTATTGTGAGCTTCTTCTGAGACAACTACAGTTCTCGGGAAAAGTGAAAATTTGTTTCTGGTGAAAGTGATATTCAGTGCGAAAAGATTGAACCAATGTCGATACCTGAATTATGCCAAATTGATCATCTACATAAATATTATTACATTACAGTTTCTGCACCATGATAAATACATTTACAGGAACTATAGAAAAAAGTTTGAGGAGGGTATTTCCACTATTGTATTGTATTGTATTTTGATAACTTGAATATTGATAGTTTTAAATTTATCCTTTTTGAATGGTTTCCCTTTGTGCACACACAGTACATCTTTAAAGTTCATATGTTTTGTCTCCTCTTTTTTGATTTCTCATGTATTTTTTTCTTTTTTTGACTTATTTTGTTGACTTTAATATTATATTTTATGTATTGAATCATAGGAACTTGTACATATTGCGTGTAATCTGGCCCTTGGCCACAAGATGTAATTTTTTAGCATGACATCCGATTAAAAGTGAATAAATAAATAAATAATTTGTGGGTGGGCGCTAATTTGGAGATGACTGCTAGTGGAGCTCTCTAGTAAGCCCCGCCCCTTGGATATTGTTGCTAAGGTCTAAAAAACGACAGCATAAACGCACATAAACACGTTTTTGTGCTAAAACACATGGTTTGTAGAAAAAGTGCGTATTCCGCAGGGGCGGATCCAGGTGTCCAAAAGGGGGGGGGGGCGAAATTTGGGCCGATCGAAACAACAATGTCCTAGGGGGTCCGGGGGCATGCCCCCGCGAAATTTTTGTGTTCTAGACGCCCGAAAATAACATTTGAGGCGTTCTGGGCTATCATTTTTTTCTTTTTCTTTCTTTATTTCTTTCTTTTTTCTTTTTTTACCTCCCAAAAGGGGAACGGGGCCGGGCCGGCCCCCCACCCCCCTAAATCCGCCCCTGTTCCGGGCCCTCTTTTAAATGGTCATTTTTTAAGTTTGATTGACTGGGGATTGATTGGGGCACAGGTTATAAGCAGTACTGTCTGTCTCAGCTACAGATCATGAATGCATTGGAACAGGCGAGTTTGAAGGACTCGTCTAGAAATGCTGGAGAGATTGAGATCAACAAAAGTAAATTAAATGGATCAGCTTTCAGTGATGTTTTGCTTTATACAATAATACCATTTTAATAATAATAGTAATAATAATAATAATAATTCTTTATTGGCCCTCATTCAAATTGGAAATCAGAAATCTGGGCTGGGGACCCGCAGCAGGAGAAGTGCAGTGCCACCCGACCTAACTACATGTAGTCAAATTTGACCCTAAAATTCAAAATTCAGCTGGCCAGAACAAACCCATTCCATATGAGCCAAGACCTGGTGATGAGGAATCATCTTGATGCCATTGTAACAAATGATGCTGACAATGGCGACCCATCTAACAAGTTCAGCCGACTGAGCTAAGCTGAAATATTGATTGAAAAGATGACTCACAATCTCTACTGGGATGACCAACTACTGTAATTTTTTTTATTAATTTCAAGCATTTAATTGCATTTAACTTTACATTAAAGCTGAGGACTTTATATCAAAGTAAATATTGCACATTATATATCAGTACAAATATATTAAATTTGTTAACTTAAACCATAAAACACTGGAATAAACGTGAAATACTTCATAACACAAGAATACTCCCAATACTTCACATCAAACTATGTTGTATTTGTATATCTAACTAAAAATATAACATACAGTATTTTACTGTATTACAATGATTATTGTATTGTATAAGGGGGTGGGGCAGCCGGCCTGGGGCCCCTAAATATGTTTCAAAATAAAACAAAAATTTATGTCCGAGAATGCCATTTCCAGCCATTCTTGCAGCCCCAACCATGGTGGGGTTGGGGTAGTCTACACCATCAATTGTGAAAGTCCCTCCCTGATTCCTGGGCCCCCTCTATTTCTAATACCTGGATCCACCACTGTATTTTTCATTTGTCATGTGCTATCCTTTCTTTATTGTTTTACAGTATTACTATCCCCCTTCCTTTTCTCTTCATATTTTATAAGGAGGCCGGCAGTGAATAACCATAATTATTTGCTGCCACAGGTTCATCACCGTAGCTCTAAACCAAGGCATAACACAAGTTTAGAAACAACATATTCATGAATCCTATTGACCTTTGACCTACACAATGCACTGGTGCATGACTGATAGACAAACCTATAACAGAGACTGTAGCATTGGGTATCCTCATTTTTGTAAACATCAATAAGATTAACAGATTTTATGTAATCGACACAACAGTCTCGCGCAATAGAGAAAAATTGTGTTTCGGGGAAAACAACTGCTGATGCAACCCAGAAACTTAGATCTCTAACATAACATGGTGGGAATTTACTGTAGCTAATAAAAGATATCTCATGCATTGTAGTTCTTTTAAGAAGTGTATTTTGAAACCACAGAAGTCTAACATCATCTATATTATAACACAACATTGTGAGCAAATCCAAATTTAGAATAATTACTATATTACTCCTTAGCGTAGTAGTTGATGTAATTATTCCTGCAAGACCAACTTCATAAAATGTTGTGTCCAATGATACAGTAACCAAATTATACACTTCTCTGTATGTGCTAGAAAAGTTTAATTCTATACATCTCTCTCTTATAGCAGCTACCCATATATTCTGCTGCATTAAGTGATATTTTGATGGATGCAGGCATTTTCTGAGATCTGCTGAACCAGATACAGATGGTTGGTCCTTCTGATTTTCCAGTTGAAGGTCTGATAATCTTTGTAATGTTTCTGGTGCAATTTCATGTTCTCCACATTCCTGAAACTGTGTCGGCTCTTTAGAATCAATGCTGAGAAGCTCAAACTTAATTTCGATTTTTGGATTGACAACAGAAATTATTGAAGAAACAATCTCCTTTGAATCATGCTTGCAAGAATTTTCTGGCAGGAAAAGCACAAGTTCGTGAGTGATTGGAAACTGTTCAGGACCTATTGGACATCTTCTGAAAACTGGTCCTACAAGAGCTTTTGCGGTTTCCCCTTTGTGATCAGACTGGTAGGGTCTGAAATGTAAAAGAGATGGAGACAAGATGAACTGTGTTCCTTGATGGTTTAGATCCAAACAGCTCTTTGAATTCTCAAATTTTTTGGAGCTTCCTCCATTACATGAGATGTTAACAAGTGGATCTTTATTTTTCACTTCAGTTGTATGGTCTCTTTGTAATGCATCTTTGTCCAGAGCAATTGCACGTGCATCTTCATCTGTTTTACTTGCATCCTTGGTGTTGTGTTCCTTTAAAGTGTACATAAATGGCTGAATGCATTCTTTCTTTATTTCTTTGATCAAATCATGTTCCTTCGACTCTTCTATCAATAAACCGTTGAACATGGAAGTGCATCTTTCAGATATTCGGTGATAAACTTCACAAATTGGACTGTCAGTATCTTGTAGAAGATTTCTGTAAAGAATAATAAATGACAAAATCATTTAAATTTAATTTACAAGGGTAGTGTTTACAAACAGCAAATAAATATGTAAAAAGGTTTTTACTGTTGCAATCCCATTTACCACGACATAAACGGTCCAGTAGTTCAAAACATTGACACACATATAGCTACAGAAACCTCAGAATTACAAATTTCTAATTCAGTTGTTAAAACAATGAAACCAAACACACCTTCTTGCAAATACACTCAGTTCATCAGGACAAATAAATATGCGATCACCACGATGCAGTAGAACAGGTGAAGCTGCAGGTTCCTGTCTGACGGGACATTTTTCAAAAATATGTGTTATTGCACCTTCCGTATTAAAACCTTTGCCTTGACCCCTAAAAGAAAAAAAAAAGATAATTAAGGTGTTAATGAGCATGACACTAGAAAGACCAGTATTCAACTGAATCTATGGTCAAGACTCAAGAGAGAAAAGTTTTCAGGAGTTCACTTACATATGGGGGTCCAAAGGCTATGCCCCTAGAAAGCTTTCATAGTTTTAACAAGTTTAACTCCTTATCTAATTGACCTTTCCTCTAAGCCCCGCCCCTTGGATATTGTTGCTAAGGTCCCACAAAATGACATATGATGCAAATAAAAACACATGCATAGTCCTAACCCGGTTCTGATTGGTCACTTAAGTTTGATTGATATTCCAGAAAAGGTCAATTGGTTTCATACTTGGTTAGTGATTGTTTGACTGCTACTGGGGGTAAAGATGAGTACAGTACTTCCTGAAACATGTTTAGAAATAATGAAGCTTACCTATATCCAGTACAAGAGTATTCTGGGAAGTCTTCAGCAACAAATTCTTCAGTGTGTGTCAGTATTAGGTCAGCATAACTTGCCATGGCAACAACTTGCCAAGAATTGAACCACTCCCTTTGTGGTTTGTCAGCTGGAGTGCCACCTTGACCATTGCACAGTGTCATCAGCACCTTACCATCAGGAACTAAAAATTTGGAAGCACTGTAGTGTAAAGCAAGAAATAATTGTCACTTATTATTCTTAATAATAAGCAATTAGTAGAGCTCCGCATAGTACACTACAGGAAAATTATTATACGAAGGTTAGATTTAATGCTTGAAAAAAATTCCTGAGGGCTTGCAAGGCCCGAAGGAAATTATCTTAATAATTGCACAAAACATTTAGCCAAGCCATCACATACAGATGCCCATTTAATTACTGTAAACATTACAAGAGATTGTCAAATAAAAATGATATGATGGTGCTTAAAAGTTTATCAAATGAGGACACTCCTGAACTGATTGTGGCAGTGAATTCTTGGGATAACAACACAAGTACAGTATATCATGCCTTTAAATAAGAGAAATATTATATCACTGTAGATTTTGTTCAATTTTGAGATGAATTACCTTATAAAAAAATCCATCAAAAGCTTTCTGTTGTCTTGGATCCTAGCCTTACGTCCAGTGTGAGGAAAGTTGAAGATAATCACATCAAACTGCTTACCCTTTAGCAGCTCACATGATTCAATACTTGTTGCATCCACTTCAAATATCACATTGCTGCCTGAAAAAAATTTGTCCATTAAAAATTAATATGATCGACTATCACTCTCTAATATTGTGGTGGCTCTAGACGACCCCTTAATTTGGGACCCCCATCAGATTTGTTGTACCCATCGGCAAATTTCTGGAGCCACCACTCATTATTATAAGTTCAGCATTATTATTATCAAATTATCAGATATATCAGGCATATTAGATTATTGTTTTTATATTGAGTGATGTATTTTTGTACAAAGAGTACTGTAGTGCGTTAAGATAGCGAGAGGTATTTTTAAGGTCAGGGTAAAGCCAAATCGACCAATCAGCACGCTGGGATTTTGACCACTTTGGCGAAAGCATAGCCACGGCCATTTTTGCAAGCAGGTGTCCCAAGTTGGAAGAAGCCACTTCCGGGAGATCTGTTTTTTAAAATACATCTAATTGTATTGTGCTGTGTATGGAGATGGGCGCCGACTTCCAGCAGACAATTGATAATACCAGCACCGAAAAGCATGCATATGAATGTGCGGGAAAAGTGTTTTTCTGGGAGATTTTTTTTGCTCGTGAGAGTTCTTCCGAGTTCTCCGTCCGGAGACTCCTGCCGGTTGCAGGAGACTTGGGACCCCTGTGTGTGTGTATGCATTTGCATTACCTCCTTCCTTCAGCTTATTAATATTCTGCTTCGCATACTTGTACTTTACGGGAGTGTCATCTTCTATGCAGGTGGTCGTCAATAGCAACTGTGGCTGTTGTTTGCTCAAAGATAAGGAAAATGAGAAATCTCCTTCACCAACCAATAGAATGCATCCACGGCATTTATGCAAATAAGCAAACATCACCTGTATGATTACATAGAATTTGTAAAATTTACATTACATGGAATGATGAGTGTTATAAATTACATCATCATGATTCATATGGTTTGATCTAGCCCCACACATATTCAAACAAATAATTATATAAAATCGTAAATACTTAATTGTACACAGACAGGCCCATAGATAGGCAGACCTACAAAATAATATGTAATGGGTCTAGGATAAGTGCAGTTAATAGACCTATATTATATAAGTTAGGTAGGCATAGGCCTAGTCCTAGCTAGTTTTAGGCATAATCCTAGCTAGGCCTAGTTAGGCTAGTCAGGCATCCACCATGACCATCCACGGACCATACAAACAACGAAGTGTCTATGCTTACGCCGAGTCGTAAGCATTAATCATAGGTTATGCTTACGCCGATCTATTTGAAGGGCGCCGCTTGCTTCGTGAGTACGAAAACGTCCTATTGAGCATGTGCAAATATTTTTTTTTTCTGTAGCGCGCACTTGGTGAAGTTTCAAGATGGCAGATGAAGACACTTTGCGTCTCGGTGGCACTTTCACAAGCTATGAAAATTAAAATCACATAAATTTATATAAACCATCTTCACGTAGCATCGATTCTGTCAAAAAACGTGCACCTAAAAGAAACTTCAACCCCGAATTAAAATTCCATTCAATCGATTACGCCTGCATTCATGGTTCTCACCATGTTAATAATCAGAGCTAAGTTAGTACAGCCCATATTTCGTGGTACAGTTGTTGCACATCGAATCATTTAGTTAGTAGAGAAAAGAAAGTTATTTTTTAAGAGAGTTTCCTTTCAAACATTTCAGTTGTTGAAAACCTTGGTGCTTAAACCGAAATATACTACAGTGTTTGTGTATATTAATAACAAAATTGGATTGAAACTGTGTCACGCTCTCTTGTAATTATTGTATGCGTACTTGTTCATAATAGGAAAATTAAGAATTTTATAGGGAATTTTATTCGCTTTTTAATTATGTACTGTAGTGTACAGGACAATGATTTAAAATCAGAATATCACTGCAGCAGGCAGGTCATCTCCAACATTCTACACATCATACATAGATACATTGTCATTATTATTTCAGATATAGTATTGTATCAATATATCAACATAAATTGGGCTAGATAGGCCTATCTAACAATGAAGTACTGTATCACAATGAACAGACGGCACTCATGAGGAAACGTGTGGGAATGTACTAATATGTCTGCCTCAGTTCATGACGATGCCTGTTCTTTTGGAAAACTGTGGACTAGACAAAGCTCATGCCTCGACAACGTGAAATAGTAAGCAGATCAACGAGTTGACTGTTTACGTTGACTAGCAATCCGGCGTAAGCATAGCCACTATATAATGCTTACGCCAGCCCTGTGCATGCTCAATAGATCGGCGTAAGCATAGCCTCCTATGACTAATGCTTACGACTCGGCGTAAGCATAGACACTTCGTACAAACAATGCATCGGCGCTGGCTCTTCTGCTGGCCAGTAGGTTTATAATATAGATAGGCCTAGTAGTAGGCCAGTGTTGAGCACGCCTAGCCTAGAATAAACATACTATCCTAGGTCTAGGCCCAAACATAATACTGTAATACTGTATCTTAAAGTATCATGGTTATATCATTCTATACTAACCGTGTAAATGAACTGAACAGGAGGCCTAGGCTAAACAACTTCTGATCACCCTTTTGTCGAGCATGAAATCGTTGGAGCGGAACCACTGATTATGGGGGATCACTGGAGTGGAACGCGTAACACAGTAGCCTTGTTGCGGTGCGCACTGAGCCCCGCCTCTTGGATACTCATGTGTGTGTTCCCCCCTCCCCACACACACACATTTCTTTTTTTTAATGATTACATTGCATATATAAATGCATACTCACAGTAAATAATGTACACACTTAGGTAAATTCAGATTGAAAATGTAAATAAAATTATAAAATCATATTTTCATCACAGTGAAACTAATGGCCAACAGTAGTACTATTAAATTAAAAGTAAATAAAAAATACACTGCAATTGATATGGATAGTGTGATATCATCGAATGATCATGATGGTGGTGATGAAGAATGAACAGCATTTTGTGGTATCCTTTATTGCTATGTTTCTGAATTTTTCTCCTAAGACACCAAGGATGCTTCTAAGACATGACTTCTCAAAAACTAGAAGATTCAATATCAGAGAGGAAGCTACAGTACTATTATTTAATGCATTATACTGTATGTATTAATTGCGTTATCAAATGTCAATATTTCTTTTAAATATATGTGTATATATTTATGGTATGCCTATGCATTATATACTGTACATACAATTATGTTATATGAATGTACACACAGTACAGTACAAGTTTATTAAGGCATCTGCAGCTAGGCTTTGTCTATTTAAGATTAATAAATTGTTCATTATATTATCAGGGTGATTTTTTAGATAAGGAGGTATATTATTACCAAGCCTATGTCTATGTAAGTAATCTTGAAAGGTGTTGCATCAAATAAGTACTGTAATAGGCCTATAAAAACAATCATACAGTATAGAAAACATTAGAAATTAGGTAAACAAGAAGTCTCAATGTTCAATATCTTTATTTTTTGTTCATTAAGCATATGTCAGAATAGCAATACATTATAGGTACAGTATTATCAAAGATTTTATACAATATAAATACATACACATGCAGAAAAAATATAGGGAGCTACAGAATTCTGAATACAAATTATTGTAAAGAAAGACAAAAATGAATATATATAGTACCTCTAAATGCCTTCTATGCTTAATGTCTCTCCACACTATAACATTTTAAGTGACAATTAATGTGATGTGCCTATGGGCATGTTATATTACACACAAATATGGGCATATCATCACAATTATTTGTCACATAAAATTTGATAGCATGGACAGAGCTTCATTCATGAATACACCGTTTGTATTTGATTTTTTTACTTCTGCTTAGGTCATGTTCACATTTAAAAATAAATCAGTATATAAATTTTTAGCACACAATATCAGGGCTGCTGCATTTGGGAGCACCACAAATTCATTAGGTAGTTTTCGCCGCACAACGTTAATCTTAACTTTAACATTAGTACCCAAACATGCAACGCGATAGCTCCGCCCCTTTTGTAAATACTCTGCAACGCAAGATGAATAAATTATGACATCAACCTTTAACGTCTTGCGGCGAAAACTACCTATTATTTGCATAATCACTTTGCACCTTTAGTCCTGTCCAGACAGTCAAATTTTATTTGACAAAAACATATCACATGCCTAAATATGGTCATACCATGACCATATACAGGCACATCATCAAGTTTTTCGTCAAATAAAATTTGATAGTCTGCACAGAGCATTACACTCAGAGCCAATACAGTATCACAAACAGATTTCCCCAACTGGTTAAAAAATATTGACGGCAGTCCATACACATGATAAACATAACAGACCTGTTGCTAACTTGGTAGCATAATGCATTGTGGGATATGTGTGTGTTTGTGGGTATTTTTAGCAATGTTCTGATTGGTCATTTGTTTGATTGACACTTCGGAAAGATCCACTTTACTCGATTTAACAGAAATATTATTTCATAAGTAAAATAATAACTGTTATAATAACCTTTCTTTAATTCATAAAAAGTGATTATATACACTCAGCTTCAGTTTAAGTTTATCATGTGCAATTTACGATTTTCTTGATATCCATGTAATGTACATAAATGGTTTAAATTAATTATGTTAATATAAATGCTTTTTTTAAAAAACATTACATTGTTTTCATTCCTATGCAAGGTATTTTATAGTCTCAATTTGTTTAGTAATACTGGTACTTTCATAGAAAATAATTTTGTTGACCATCTCTCTCATTTGGTGGGTTGTAAAGAAGTCCTTGTATCAGAACAGAAGTTGAACAAAAATAAACATGCATGTGACCAAAACAAACATTTCTGATTGGTCAGAAAGCAAAAACATACAGTGTACAATTGCATATTTCAATAAATAATTACAAAACTATTTGTCAAACATAAAATTAAAATATATAGTATACTATATAAATATCATTGTTGGTTTTGAATCACATACAGAAAAATTCAGTGTTGAGTATTTTTTTCTCATTGTCAATTGTAGGATTTGGGCGTAGTCCCTCTAAATACACCATTAACTAAAGTTGGGCAAGCACAGTGTTGCATGACAGTTGTACGGTATGTCACATGACAGTTGTACAATTGTTGGCTGATGTATACACTCCACTCTCAGTGAATGCTTGATGACACAAAGCCGTCAGTTGTAGGTAGCACTCTGAATGGATTGCCATTATAAAAGATCCATTACGCGTGCCCTCATTGCGGTGGTTTCATCGCCGCAGCGTGTACCCAGCAATTTGGTTTTTCTCAGATACTGACAATACAGTACTCAGAAATTTCATAAAACTTTTAAATCCTAATTGACTATATAATGGAGAATATTGGTTATTGCAACATCAAGAAACTAAATATGGTAACTAAGACAACTATGTTTCCTAGGCAACAATAATCTCTTAGTAAGGGAATGCAAATTTAAATTTTTGTTTACGTTCAAGTTTTAAAGATATTGAAATATACAAAATATGAGTTGCATAATTTCATTTTGTACCATTATAAATACATCATATTCGACACGTGTTGAAATAAAATTATAAAAATTTCCTTGGTATTTGTGTACATGTCATGAAGAAATGCTATAAGCTTATTTAAACTTACATATATAGAAATTTTATTAGAACAACTTCATTAGTTTAAAATATGATCTAAAAAATGTGTGCAACCCTGAGCCATATTTCAATTAATTTCAATATTTACCCCCATTTTGTAATTTTATTGTATTTCTACCCGACATATTTTGGCTCAAGCAAAAAACAAAAACACCTATAATATCAAATGTGTCATTTGCACCTTTTACAACTACATTTTATAGAAAGTCTCATCAATATATGAAATGGCATTTGACACAATGTATGAAGCTGTACAGTTGTCAGTCACCGTATGCGTGCACTAACCATTTTTATGTCCATCAAACTGCCATTGATTTTCCCATAAAAGCTAAAAATATGCACCATGTTTAAAAAAAATCTCTTAGCCTCTTGGTCCAAAGGACACTTGTTACTCTTTTCCACAATTGTCCACAATTAAAACACTTACTAGAAATTATTTGGTGAATGCTTTCTAGTTTACAATATTCACACACGACCACAATTTTCCATAAGTCACTTAAGGTTAACGATTCAATCCAGTTTTATTTAGCAGATTCTATTAGGCCCACCGAGTGTCAACTGATATCTGCTGGTTAATAGATTCAGTACAAACTTAGTAGAGCTATGAGCTCTAATTGAAACTCAGAACATAATACATTCATACTCTGTATGGCCATCTCTTGAATACAATAATAACTAATTTTATGGAATGTTGAATCTTGCAAAACATTTACACACTGAGATAAAACAATGAACTAGTGGTCATGTGATCTTTAGTTGGTGTAACATACTTTGATCAGCGTAAAGGCCAACCCAGACAGAATCATATGACACAGCCCAATAAACTATATCGCTGAGTTGGCCGTAAAAGTATAAGAGGAATTTTTATGGTTAAAACAACATCCCAATGATGTGGGAAACAAATGGCAAGAAAAGGCAGCATGATTGTTCATGATTGTGTTCTTATACTCAGTACAGCATTTTCTATGCATTCTAAGCTCTGGAATTTATATAATCCTTTACGATCCTAAAGCTATAGCCATTAAAATCATAGGCCTAGCTATTTTTGAAAGTTATTTGTCAACATTTATCATTTGGAGCATTAACAAACCATTATGACAATGTTCAAGTTCAATTTTCAAGTGATTTAGACCAGTTTACCAGTGTTCCAACTAACACATTTGACAATAACAACGTGCCTTAATGAAAAAATATTCAGGAACGATGCATTTTTCACTGAGCCTTGCTTGTGTCTGTTTATAATATCGACCCAACTATAGGACACATGACTTGCAGATGGTGTCTAATGAAGGCCAGTAACATTAATTTGTTCAAGCTGATTTCAGACCAGAAAACCTTCTTCACTGATTGCATCTCGTTGTATTGATTGACTTGGCTGTTGGGCTTTGGTTAGCGGAACAAAGTTTCCCATCTGTATTGGGGGCGGTGTTGGTGTTGAGACCTGGCGAACCTATAATAACGACATTAAGAAAAATGAAATAATTAGAACCTTAAAATAAGAGTACAAGAAATTGAATTACATCTATCTTTGATGGCAGACCCAGGAATTCGAAATAGAGAAGAGAGGGGAGGGCCCACTTCCACAGACCACATCTGATGGTTGGAAATGGTTAGAAAATTTATAATTATGGCACCACTAATTAGCCGAAAATGGCACTCTCAGACTACTACTGAATATAATTTTCCTTTTTTATTCATTTTAAAAACATATTTTTTTTAAAACTTTAGGGGGTGGGGGGCTGGGCCCCCTTGAACCTGACACTGATCTTCAATTCTCAAAGATTCAATATATTGATTATTTGCTTACCTGTCCAGATAAAGTTTTTTGCACTTGGCTTTGTTTCATTCGTAGTAAATCTGCATAATCTTTTTCTTCTTGTTCTTCAATTTCACTAAGCTGGGATTCAGTTATGATGCTTCCAGTAAGGCCCCCACGTCCACCTGAAATAATATGGAACAATCACTTAATAATATTAAAACTTTTGCTAATGAGAATATAAAAAATAATTATTCACTACAGAAGAAACATGGGGGGGGGGCCCTCCAAAAATTACTTGCACTCCCCCCCCCCACCAGTCGCCATCCAAAAATCACTTACTCACGCCTCCCCCCTACAGCACCCCCATTTCAAGACTTTTAGATATGCCACTGTCATCTACTATAACAATACCCCTACCATAACTCATTAAATTAGTTGTAGAGGAGAGGGGAGGTGGATAAAAATCTGGTAAATTTGAACATTAAGAGCCTGTTACCTGAAATTAAACACAACAAAAATAGGCAGCATAAGAAATAAATACACCATCAAAACCCTAAGGAAGACAGGTCTCTTACTGAGTTTCCCACACAGTCTTCGATACGTTGTTGACTCCAGATATTCTGGTTACCCTATCTATTGTTATATCTTATTTTTTTCTCACTATCACATTAAACATATTGCATGTAATAAACATGCTCAAATTTTAAATTACAAAGCATATGATGCAAAGAGATGATTGTTACATTTACCTGCATAGGAATCAAAGCTACTGTAAGAGGGCGGTCTTTCTGGGGGTGCCCTGTAACCTGTATTATATAATCCACCATTGTATTCTGAACAGTCTGTTGGCGTTGGTGATATCTGCCTATTGTCGCTGTACCGATCCTCTTCGCTATATGTAGCACCATCGCTGAAGTCTCGATCACGGCGTCGGTCATCGTATGATCGGTGATCTCCGTAATAGTAAGGATCGTAATCAGACTCTTTGGAGCTGTCTCTATCGTAACTGGATATAGTTCCATTTTGATACGGATTCTCAGAAGTTTGCCTTAAATCAGAAAATTGTGTATTGGATCAATAAAATAATAATAAAATAAAAATGGTAATGGTAATGGTAATTTGATCTTTTAATAGAACTTTATAACATAAACAATAACAGTAAGATAATAATCATATTATGATAATAATAGTAATAATAATTATACTTATGCTTACCGAATTTTTTTTTAAGTGTGAAAAAAAAATACTTTAAACTTGAAAAAATATGAAGAAATAACTTACGATTTGGCAAGCTCAAAATCTTCCTTTCTGATTGGTTCTGGAGAAGATTTCCCTAAAATAAAGTTATATATATATATACTGATATGAAAAATTAATTCAAAGTGTTACATTTGCTTTACTTTCTGATTATTGTAATAGACTAGTATTGCTCAACATATTATTTAGCATAAAATATATTTCAGAATTTGGGACCGAAACATTTGTTGCGGTCTTGGGGTTTGGTCTACTTAAAAATATTAAAAGATCATTATTTGGTTCTTCAAACAAGTGTTCTTGAATTTGAGGGGGTCTTGGAATTAGAGGGGTCTCGAATTGGAGTGTGCACTGTGGTATTGACCTTGGCTCCACAGGTCAAGTTTAACCTTTACAACCTTTTGAAATCACCTACCTAATTTATGCCCCTTCCTCCTTTTGATAAGACAACAGCACAAGAAGCCATTCACAAAACAACAGAACAGGAATCCAAAAAATGCAACTAAAAGCACGATCCATAGTGACACACCAGCAGCACCTGAAACGAAAAATTGTTATAATTACTATTATTGTGATTATGATTACCATCATCAACTATCAACCTCAACATAATTATTATAACAATACAAAAATAATTTCAACAGTATAATTAATAATATGAATTTTAATGATTATAAATAACAATCATAACAACAACAATATCATCATTAATATCATTGTTTTTGCTGTTATTTTATAAAATAGATACAATAAATTTAAAGAAGAACTTGCCTATCTTTTGGAAACCCGGTGGTTGAGAAGGCTTGGCTGTAAGATAATAAATAAAAACTACCATTAAAACAAACTATTTCCTTCAACATAATCAGAAACAAAATATTACAGTAATCTTGTCAAATTATCTCAGATTTAATGGTAGATTCTTAGTTTTTTCTCTCAATTGTGATTTTTGTGTAATATTTACGGTCTTTACATTAATCACAATGTTTGTTTCATATCATTCATCAAGGATCTGAAACATGTATGCCCCTGATATGTTGCTTAAAGATCCGATTAAAAGACACAGTATTGGAAATTAGATATTTGCTACACTTTCAATGCACATATTATTATAGCTTGATGATCCTCAAAATGAGAAATGAACATTGGCCAATAAAATTTGCTTCCATGATGAATACCAATCTGATAACTACTTGTAATGCCACTAAAATCTATCCGCCATGCGGCGCTTCATCATCGTATTGCGATCTTATGAATCTTGTCACAGCATTGATCTGGCTAAAATCTAATATTGGTATGAGTACTTACAACTAGTAGTTGCTTCGATAGAGTTCAAAATGAATGGTCCAGACCCAAGATCATTACGACCTCTGACACTAAACTCGTACTTTGAAAGTGGATTTAGTCCAGTAACTGTAAAAATGGTGGCATATAGGGGTTCTACATCCATCAGTTGAAATGAGGTGAGATCGCCCCTACGAAATCGAATCTGGTATGTTTGATTCAATCCACCATCAAAACCTGAGAATAAATTATAATAAAATCATAAAGAAATATATACCATACATATATACATACATTACAGCACTTATAACACTCTTGGCATTTATATAGAGCCCTTTCTTATCAGATACAAAGTGTTTAGAAACCGTTTTGTGCCTCAAAAACCCACAGCAAGTATAAGCAACTACCCAAGCCTAAACAGAACAGAAACTTGATGAAGCAGTGGTGAAAACCTATAAAATATAAAGCACTATTTGATGAAGATCACGGCACTTTTTTGTGTTTTTATTACCTAATAGATTGTGGCAATGAACTACTTCCAAATAAAAATATACAAAGTCAATAGACCTACCTGCAAGCCATGTTAGTCTAACAGAATCATGTGTGACAGACAAAACCTTAAGGCCAGTGGGAGCATCAGGAACACCTAGTGAAATAGCCAGATTATTATAATTTTTGAATGACAATAACAATAACATTAATAGAGTAGCAAATAATTTTTTAACAACGGTAACAACTACTAGAGAAGCAACAGAAACAACAGCGACAATGGGAAAAAAATAAAAGCAAAAACAGCAGCATCAACATTAACAACAACCATCTCATCAAAAATATTTTTTAAACTGTATTGATAATGAGCAGTGGGTTATCACAGTTGTGTTTGTAATCATCTTTATTATTGTCACTAATCCTGCATATATATATTTGTGTTGAGTAACATAAATAAAATTAAAGATGGGAAAGACATAAAAAATGTAACAACACTAACAACAATAAGACAGCAACATAAACATAAACATTACTAACAGCAACAATATTAATACTAGCAACATTTGCAGTAGGGCAACAACAAGAAGGGCAACAAAAAACATAAGAATATTTTCCACTCACTTTTCTTCTCAACAACAATGTTGAAGGTTGATTCACCAATATCATTATATGCAATGCAGGTGTAAGTACCAAAATCCTCTACCTCATCCACGTAGTTGATCACCAAACGAGACTCATACGAATCCGACAACCTTAATAAGCCAACTTCCATTGTGTAACGATCAATGGTCGTATTCAGATCTTTCCCAAAACGCTTCCACTTAAATTTCACTACTGGAGCACCTTGTGCCCTGCACTTTAGAAGCGCCGTCTCACCGGTACTGGTCGCGACCTTACCATTACCTGTAGTGTCAATTTCAGGTTTATCTAGAGAGGGACAGCAAGAGAAATACTTTAGAAAACAAAGCATAACTGTTCTATATATTTTAACTAATAGTCATCAATAAACTCGTCGATTTCCGGGACCCGAAATCGGGATGGCCTACTGCACTCCTGTAGGTAAGCAATAATCTCACGGAAAATAACCCACCTTACTAAAGATTTGAAAATTATTTAAAAAATGGAGAAAAAAAGAAAATTATATTCAAATTTAAGAATACCATTTCCAGCCATAATCATAACTTTTTTTACCTCAGCCCTAACCATGGTGGGGTTGAGGTACTCCAGACCATCCCTCTGTAAAAGTCCCTCTCTGTCCCCCACCCACCTCCATTTCAAATCCCTGGATCCCCTACTATATATCTCTCTCGAAATTATCTTCTTGTAATTTGGAACCCCTGTCAATATTGATTTTAATAGTTAATTTAATTTTCCTCTTATATTCATTATTTTCTTTTTTGTTTGTTTCATTTCACATTTACATTTACTTATCATTTAGTGACTCACATTGTACAATAACAAGGACATCTTTTGATGTGGCTGCACCAATGCCATTATCTGCTTGACACTTGTAAAGTCCACCATCCCCTTTAGAAACACTTGGAATTTTCAAAACACTGCCATCGTTAATGAACTCCTGTTGATATCTGCTGATGTCGTAGCCTTCCCTACTCCATTTGATGAAGCCAGATGGCTTAGGGTTAGCAGTGGCCTCACATCTCAATTGTCCAGGCGTACCCAGGTTGACAATTATATGTTCCCCTGTAGTAATCCTTGGTGGATCTGCAACCATAATATGGATGAAGAATATAAAATAGTGTTAGACACTTTTTAACACAGCAAAACTATGATGAATAGCCAATCCTATGGCTTCTAAAAATATAACAGAAATTATCACTCTTAAATTATATAGTTTATATAGAGGCCTCATAATTATATAATCATTAAAGTGCTTTATACATTCATTTAAGTGCTTTGACAATTTTTGTCATAGCAAAACTATGATGAATAGCCAATCCTATGGCTTCTAAAAATATCACAGAAATTATCACTCTAAATTATATAGTTTATATAGAGGCCTCATAATTATATAATCATTAAAGTGCTTTATACATTCATTTAAGTGCTTTGACAATTTTTGCAATTATTCTTTATTTGTAAAATTATTTGTCTATAGTCTATATTTTATGTATTATTTTACACTTTGAGGATTTTTTTGGTCTTATAATAAAATGCATATAAATTAAAAGTCCAAAAAACACTTACAGTCTATTTTGAGAGTGGCTGTTATGTAACCGCTGCCTACTTCATTGGTTGCTAGGCATTTGTAAACACCAGCATCTGTTCTAGTAGCGTTGCGTATTACAAAAGTACCAGAGTCTTCCATATAATATCGGGAATTTGGAAGATATATATTTACGTTATTTTTCGACCACTTAAATGTTACTTCACTTGGATTCCCATGGGCAGCACACTCGAGTCTCACTTGACCAGACAGCTCCGTTTTACGGATAACGGTCCCATTTTCCACGGTCATTTTAGGGGCATCTAAATACAAAATGTAACACAACATATCATTAAGGAATTCCAACAAGTTTATATAAAGCTCTCTTTTCAAAATTTGCCACTGCAGATTAGGCGAAACTTTTTTATACCGGTGGAAAAAAAATAAGAACACTTATTTTTTAACTAGCAAGTAGGCTCTCCAAAAACATCAAGGCGGAGGAGAAAATAACAATAAAATGTTATTGGTGAACGTAAACAGTGTATTAATAGAATGGTTAATTGCTTTAAATATATATAATAAGGAAGAAATATACATATCTTATTTTTGGTGATTTCAAGACAGCAGCGGGCGTAATAAAAATAAAGAAAACATTTTTTTTGTGGCTGCAGCTGCGCTAATTGTCCAAAAAAAAAAAAGTATTTTTATTTGAAATCATCATTATTGGCGGGTGGCGGATTTGCTAAATTAAAAAAGTCTTGCCTTAAAATACATAAACTTAATAATTCTACTCAAATTGTATTTTGTCAACATAGTTGTCAATATTTGTATATAGCAGTCTTCCACAAATTTTTATATGAGAGTAATGTAGTGTGTTACCATGTTTTAGACAAAAACACTTTAAGAGTAAAACCAAAAATACTGCTATGCAATTAAACTACCTATTATTCAAATTGTGATTAAAAATAATAAAATTAATATGGAAATGTACTAACATCTAACATTTAGAGTGACGGCATCGTTCACACTCTCAGTCAACAGCTCGTTGAGGGCACTGCATTTAAATATCTTCCCATTATCATCTGGACCGACCTTTTGGAGACGCAATCGATTACGTGTTATGTATCCGCCATTAGCACCTGATTTGTTGGCAACGTCTTCACCTAAATATTGTCAAGCAGTGTGGTGTAAGTTAGAGCGAGAAACATAAAGTTGTCTTAATTCTGTCTACACTTGTGATGTGGCTGTACTGCATGGGTGTATATACAGGCAGGTGTGTATAAAGTTGTGTTTTTTTTTGTTTCTTTTTCCCAATATTTTTTACACAGATGTGCCGCACATGGCAATCTCCAGCCTTAGTAACAAGGCACATCTGAAAACTTCATAATACAAATGAAAATACGGTAGCACAAAAATGAAAAATTAAGATTTTAAAGATACACTGTCTATCAAAGAAAAAATTAATCTGAACCTTAAAAAGCTCATTAAAATAGATGAATCAGATCAACAGACATTTTACTACAAAGATCTTTAAGTTGATTATCATTAAATTCAAATGGACAATATGTAAAAATATACAGAAAAGGTATTTATTTAACATTCCGTTATTTGGTATGGGAAACAATTTTCTCATTCAAATTTAATGGAATTGAATTTTTAGTTCATGACAGACAGTAAATATAATAATCAATAACTAAAATTTAAAAACTTCCCCTATCTAAAATGAACGTCTGAACCTTGTTAAACAAAACACAATTTCCATCATTTGTAAGATGCTGGGAACCAAAAATGAACAAATCAGTTATGAAATTCTGATCATTATTTCTTATAACAAAGGAGAAATCTGCAAAAAATGATTTTTAATTTCATTGAGCAACTTTTTACTTTGAGTAACAACAAAAAAGGGATAAAAGATAAAATAATGAAAAGGGGTTTCTATACTATTCCCACAAGCACAAGCTAGATTGGTCTTTAAACCATAAAAATATAAATGAGAATTAAGGCTACTAAAACCAAGGCTGATCCGTATATATTTAATTAATTTCTTTGGACCAAGTATTATAATATTTTATTTTTGTTTGAAAACCTTCTTTTAATTAATTTTAAAAAAATAGATATTGATGTGGAATTTTTTTAATTATTGCTAAAGGCATTCCAACCAGAGGTAACAGAGTATACAAATGACAAATTATATAATTCAGTTATGCAAACTGGAAGTTTCTTACTGTATGCCACATAAATTATATAATTCAACATTTTCAAGAAAATTAAATGTAGATAAACACTGCGGCATTTGATTATTTCTTATTTTGTAAAATCATAACTACTTAAAATAACTTCGCCTACTCTGGAGGGATGGCCAACCAAGTTCATTACACGCTTCATCATATTTAACGATGGAATGGCTTTGTTTTGTATCAATTGTACATGCTTATTCTATGATAAATCATAACTAGATATTACGCCTATGTGTTGATGTTTAACAAATCTAACTTTATTAAATTTAAGAATATTAAATATATTATATTATATCAAATATTTATTATAATATTAAGAAAAGTAAGAATAGTAAAAATATGACATTGATCGATGATTGATCGCACCAAAATAGAACATGGGCAACTGAAAAACTGAAATTTGTTTAGTTGTTCTTGAAAACAAGCAGTGTTCAGGTCAGTTGCTAGCTGCCAATGGTCAGCTGATGCCAGTTATGTTGACTGAAGTCTCAAGCATGACATAAGACTAGCTGTATAGTCTGCAATCAGGTGAGAAGGTGAGTAGGAAGGATTGTTAAGTACACTACCTTGGATTTCAGTTCCATCTTTATACCATGTTATGACTGATATTGGATTACTGCTGGCTGTCCTGCATATAATGTTAACATTTTGGCCTTCTTGAATCGTCCCAGCAGTTACGGTCACATTAACAGATGACGGTGGAACTGTAAAAACAATATCATATATATTTATATTTTTTTCTTCTGAATTATTTATTATATTGCTTGTCCTACATGCTGGAGTGGCACACTTTCTGGTGACAGTAGTCATATGACCACTTTTTGCTACTCCATGGCACACCTATACATAGTTTTTTACCAGAATTTGTAAAAATCGTTGCCATTATCCGTAAGATACTAATAATTCAGCATAAACAAATCACAAAACAATTTAAGGCCTACTGTAAGTCAAATAAATAAAATGACAAGACACAAAAGCGCAGAATCATATGACCGAAATCTGATTATTGATAAAGTTTCCATCATTAGCTGAAAAAGTAGGGTGCCGTGTACGGCTGAATCTGATCTGGATACTTGAAAACAGAAGGGTGCCGTGTACAGCTGAATCTGTGTAAAAGATATGACGTATATTTGCTTCATATTTGCTAGCCGAGAGTTCTACCTTGTGTTTATAGTATCTTTGATTATATGTAAATGTAAATGGTAAACAAAACCAATTTAAATTGATTTCCTCAATAGAATCAATAAATTTAAGTAACTGAATGGATGGAATGGAATAAATGAATTTAAAAATAAAAAAATGAAGGGATGGATGATTATTTAACAATAAAATGCAAATATATGAACATAAATACATAAATTTAAAAACACAAATGAATGATAGACGAATGATATAATAACATCAAGAATAAATACATGAATGGATGAATTAATGAAAGAATGAATGAATGAATGAATGAATGAGTGAATGAGTGAATGAGTGAATGAATGAATGAATGAATGAATGAATGAATGAATTAATTAATTAATTAATAAGGAGTAAGTGATAGAATGAGTGAATAAATGAATGATTGACTGAATGGATGTATGGATGATTATCAACATACAAGATGGCAGTTAAGTCACTATTCTACTTTACTCACACAAAACATTGAGTGTTGTTGATGAATGTAGAGGAACTGGAGTGGCGCTGTTACTAGCGTTGCAACTGTAAACTGCCTGGTTATCCTCCTGGGAGAGAATCCATGTCAGCTTGCTGTTGACAAGACGATTGCTCGTTTCATGAGACCCCACCAACTCCTCCGTTCCTTTGTACCACTTGAGGTCAGCTAGGGGATTGCCTCCAACTGACACACATGTCAGAGACATGATGGAACCAGCTTTGACCTTTGCCCCTCGATAACCAGATATGAACGGTGGATCAGGTGGATCTGAAATCAAATGTCAATATTTTCTATGTTAGGTATAGACATAGCATACCTGTGTATGTTGCTGAATGTGAAGGACTATGCAGTCTTCGTCATCAGCAAAGATTTTTAAATTTTCTTTTATAACTGATATCTGTTTATTTATTATTGTCTGTGTCTTTGGACCTAAACTCATCATCTGCTTGACGGGAAAAGCCATATAAAATAAAAAGCCTAGGCTAGTAGTAGTATATGGTACACCAGTAATAATATAATATAATACATGTCAATACACTAAATGTCATTTTTATTAAATTGAAATCAATAAATAAATATTAATAATTAGACAGTAGGCCTAGACACTATCTTTTCATATTTCATCTAACCATCATTAGATTGGTGAATCAATAACTAGCAAAGCATGCACATTTTCTTCTGGTCAAAGATCGTCTTATAAAGTAAACAAAGATGGTAGCCTCCACAACAAGACAAACAAAATATAAAAGCCCAGTGAAAGGCAGCTGCTGGTAGGTTTAGGCTAGAGCACAGACATTGTTATACTACTAACTACGTACTACAGTACCATCATAGCTAGCAGCCTAGTATACTGTACTATTATTAGTTAGGCCCTGTCTCTTATACACATCTAGATGTGTATAAGAGACAGACGCTAGACCGACTTACGAGAATTATTTTTTTCAAATCTTGCGGTGTAATTCCAATCGACATATACATACATACATATATAAAATTATAATTATATATAAATCATCAAAGAAAGGAATAAAGGACATAATAATACATTGATTATTATAAGAATATTGATATCATCATCCACAAATATTACAAAATGTTTGACCTACAACCTGACCTACAAACACAGGTGGACAATCATTCTTACCTGATGTGCAGGTGAGCAAGACTGAATCACCTGTCCTCACTAAGTTCTCATTTCCAGTAACATTTACATAGGCTGCAGCATCTATGGGAAGAAATACAAACATCTCATGTTTTTTACTCTTTACTTTATTCTATTGTGGGCTATTTCAAGTTTTTTCCCCTGCATTAACTGTTGGCCATTTGACTCGCCAATCTTCACAGCAACAGCTGTAAACCTGAATCCATCTATCTATGTCTATCATAAACATCCTGAGTTCTTTATCCTCTGATTGGTTTATACGATTAAGGGGAATGTACTTACAATGAACGGTTAAAGTAATAGTAGTTGAATACGGCGTCGCCAGCACTATACTAATGACCCTACACTCCAGCTGAAGATTGTGGTCCCCGTATCCTACAGTGTACACCAACTCATTCTGGGCCATGTTACCCCCAGTCGTGTACGATGAGTCAAATAGCTCTCCATTCTTATACCAAAACACCTAATTGGGAAAAGCCACATAACATTAATTTATAGTATTATTTAAATAATTTAAAAATAAATAATAGCCTTATTTTAGGTAGTTTTATTTCAATTCTATATTTAGGATTTGAACAAAGACCCTATTCAAATCCACTCCAACTGTATCTTGGCAGTGTCAGAGGTCTATCAAACTTTGACAAAAACATGTAAAATGCCAAAATATGGTCATGATAACACCGCAACATGACCATATATAGGCACATCATGGCTATACAGTAAATGGGCATATAACAGTTTTTTGTCAAATAAAATTTTATTGTCTGGACATAACTTAAGGCATTCATACTGCAACTGCTGGCAGGCGACAATTAAGGTACTTTAATTTGTAATGAAAATAATCAATTTTCTTACATCAGGTTGCGGATTTCCACCTACTGAGAAACATGTGAAGGACTTTTGTTCTCCTTTCCTCAAGGAAGTCCCGGGCTCATAGCCAGAAATCTGTGGTTCATTGGGCGCATCTACAACAAAGAACAGACCATCATACAACATCATAGGCATATGTATTTTTCAATGAATCAATTCCAAAAATTGCAATGTTTTAGGCAACTCCTTTAATCATTTAAATTCCTAAGTGATTGATTGTACTGATTGACTTATTGGTTGGTTGATTGCTTGATTCAAATTTTCACTTTTTCATTGGTTTGAGGCACATACAATTTCATTGATTACATTTTCACATACTTAATTGCCTCATTTAAATAAATGCACATTAATTATGATTTCTGGTAACCCTCTTTGTATTATGTATTATTCCTGATGATGCTTAAATAAAAATGAAACCTAGAATAAAATGGCCTTGTCAATTTTTGGAGTGACATTCATATTAATTGAGTTATCTTGCTTGCATATTTGATGAATTCAAGTAGGTAAACTTGATTATACTGTAGTTAGGTCCAAAAATACTTCAAAAATAAGAAATGAATCTAACATTGTACATCCAGTGTAACAGTTGTGAATGGTGAATATCCTTCCAAAGCTGGGTGTTCTACTCTACACTTCATCTCTACTCCATTTTGTGCTTTGGTGGGTTGTAATGTAATTGTACTCGCAACATTCTTCTTCTTGTTGCCAGCATCAGTAATAACAACAACCGGTACAGCGACAGCGGGGTCATTATCCTCATACCAAGTGATATTTGCTTCGGGCTGAGCGTTATTCGCAACACATGTCAGAGCAATGGTGTTCGGTGGTAGAACTGTAACTTTACTGCCGTTTGTATATGAGGAAATGACAGGATCATCAGGAGCCACTGAAAAGTACAATCAAAGATGTATAAAACTACAAGAGGTCCGACTGCCGGAGATTCGTTGGAACGCAAAAAGTACTTCCACAAAGTGGCATGGCTTTTAAACGATTCGAGCAACGCGTACGATTTTCTAAATTATGTGTAGGCCGCCCCCTACTTCGTGGCAGTACTTTTAACGTTCCATTGCCTGCACACCTTGCTGTATACAAAATCAGGGCATCACTCTTGCAGTTTTATAATCTTTGGTACAATTTAATAAGTTTATGAAAAGTTATTATGTATTATATTATTTATAAATGATATCATGAAAAGCCTATTTTGCTAAATTTAATTAAATTTGTTATTTTTTTAACAGAATATGTCCTAATAGATGCTAATGCCACTATGCCCCCATTGCAAAAACATTCTAATGGATATACTTTAGGTCCTGGTACGCTTCAGTTTTTTTTTTACATTCTAAGGGCGCAGCAACATTTTGATGACATTCTTTACGCACTCTGTTCCTTAAAGGCCTCACTCAGCTGATTTGGTGCCTATGGCCACCTGGCAACAAAAAATTCTGAACATCTTGGAGAATCTTAATGTATTAAGTCCCTGGCTGGAGCCAGTTACGATGTATTGTTCATCATCAAAAAAATGCTTCGAGTAGAAATGACATACGTACCTTGAACCGTGAGATGTGCGCTGTTAGAGACTAACTGAGGGTTATTGGCAGCTGCTGACACTTGACATGTATAATCGTCATCGTCTTCAATTTGAGCGTTTTCTATACGAAGATTGCCACCAGATATTTCATCTGTAAAGCGAAGATATACTTTAATAAATTTTTTTTAATTTATGAAAAATGACTTGGATGTCTGTTTAAAAGAAATAGTATTTCTACATTCTTAAAGATTAAACGTTTTGAAGACTAAAGAAAAATACTTCAAAAAAGGAAAACATCTTTAAAAAAACAAACAAAATAATAACAAAAATATTCACCCCTTGGGAACACTTACCCCCACCCCCAAAAAATTACGATAACATATACAGACTGATACAGAAAATCTAAATAGCCTCTAAGTTTAAAACAATTTTTTTTACAGAAGTCAATAATAGTCAATAAATAATTCAAATGAATAAAACAATGCAACAGAATTATAATTCAATAATGGTATTTACAGTCAAACATCTATGTAACTTTTTCATAGCTAAAGTAATTACTTGTGACTTTCATGGTCCTGGAAAACACTCAAATAAATGTTTATAATTTTCCAAAACCTGTACAAAACCCTAAAAAATACTTTGTAGATGCTTTAAATTTAGCCGAACACTTTAAAAAGAATGTTTTATACAGTGTCTATTGAGGAAGTGAAGGCATTATGTTGAGGAATTTGGCATCATGCTCCAGTGCAAACACATTTCATGGGTTCTTAGATTTACACAAAGGTTGTGTCTCAACCCAACACCTTGTCCTACAACCTCAGGACCAAGATCAAAGAGGTTCCGCCTACCTGTGATTTGATATCTTGGGTAAGTAGGCAGCTGCCTATCAGTTGTAGAGCCCAGGATCACAGCTCCTTTCAACCAATAAATATCACCTTGCAAGTTATTGATGAGGCAGATGAGAGTGGCTGTGGCGCCCTCTATCACAGTTGTATCTTGTGGCTGCTGGTTAAAAGACTGTTGTCCTGAGACTAAAAAAAACAAAAAAACATGTAAAATATAAAAAAAAAAAAAAAACTGCAGTCCTAATAACAAATATCCAACAGTGTGGATTACATGAAAAAAGTTTGATGGTAAATTAATTGACATTATTATAAACATGTTTTATATGTTTATATTATGTGATCTCAAACATTTAATGACCTGATGAATCCCTATCGATTGGGGGAAAAAGCTCATGAAATAAAATTTATTGTCAGTCATAAAAGTACTGTACTATCAACTCATATATTTACACGCATTAGATTGTTCTTCAGTTTTTTTGCACATATATACTGGCATGACTCTGTGCTAATCTTTAGTAACCATGACGTTTATTTATTTCATATTCATTTTACTAAATAAGCAGGGGTGGCGCTAGGATTTGCCCAACAGGGGTCCCCGACCGGGGGGGATACTCCAACGAGGGGGAAGATTTCCCCAACGAGAGCAAAGTGGGCGTGGTCAAAAGTTGCTAAAAATGTTTTTAAAGTGGTGCAGGGAGCGAAGTCCCGGAAAATTTTGACAATTTAGGGGTTTCAAAGGCTTATTTAATTGATTTTAGAGTCTAATAATATGCAGAAAATACATTTTTTTTTCCCCGACGAATTGTGGTTTCTCTCCCCAACGGGGGGGGGGGGTCACCCCCAGTCTGACTAGTCTGAAAGTGATACTTTTGCTTTTTTACTGTTTTATATATTTTTTTCATTTATTTCAGTATAAACATATCCTTTCAAGATATTGTTTACAATCTATGATAAAACTACAAAATTAAAGTTCAATAAATAAATTGCTTTTTTGTTCTTTGCATATAGGTTGTAGGTTCATTATCAGTAAACATTGAATTGCTAAGAAGTTAATAATTATTTGTCTGTTTTTAATTGATTTATTGTTTAATTTTTAAGGGTTTTCAATATATGTATTATGACATATGGTAATACAACATTTGATAAAAAACTGAAATAATTAGTTTATTATTTACTACAATCAACCTTATGAATAAATATTCAAAAAGAATTGTAAAAATAGGTCTCTAATCTAACTATAATTGTGTATTAGCATTTCTGGTGTTATGAATTACCTTTATTGTAGATTGATGAAACAAATAAAAATAGTTATTAATATTCAAAAGAAAATCCAAAACACGTATTGTCTAAATTTCACATAGAATTATATATTTTACTTTTGATACTCTACATAAAAAATATAAACGGAAAATGACCAATGATTCACCTTTCACATTATGTCAGTGGATTTTCTGTTTTAACTCTCCACTAAATCCAACGTGTAAATTACAGCACAAATGTAGTGACGTCTAAAAATTGATTGCATTAGATGTACAAAAAAGACAAGGTTTATATCTATGCAATTGTTGTACGTGGCTTTGACTTTTCCGAAAGGCAATAACGAAACGGTTCATATAAATGTTTACGTGAAACCTTCATCATGGATATTGACTTTGAAAGAAATGGACGGTTGGAACAATAAATCTGATGGTATATAATGACTTGTAGCAGTAAATCAAGCCTAAATATAAACCCAACACACTTTATAGTCTATTATCCCATACCATCTGGTGGTATTTGTACAATTGATATAGATTTAATATCCAAAATTATTTTTGTATTCCACAGCTATTTTCAGTGTTTCCTGTCATCATAAACCTTTCCTGATGACGATGGTTTTATTTCTCTTTAGATATTTCATTATGATTAACTTTGTACTATAACCAGGAGATTTATTGTAAGACTATTAATTCCCAATCAACCTTTGTTGCAGATTTTGGTGAAAACTGAGTTGGTATGTCAAAATGAAAACATATAGGTCATCAGTAACAATCCTTTGGATGAGAAACTAAATCCCAAAAGGAAAAAACTACAGCAGTCTTTAAACAACAGCAAAATTGTTGTAATTAGAATAAAATTTAAACCAAATGATAACTATGATTTAGCATTGTTAATCCTCATGAGGAGGTTATGTCTAGGAAATTGTGTGTGATACCAATTAATTTGTTAGTGCAAAAATATTGACAATCCACTAAATATAATTCATTAATGACATAGACCTACATGCCATGTTGATAAATTTTACTTTGTATATACATTTTAGCTTAATTTACTCCTAGTTTAAGTTTATTATTTTTCTCTTATATTTGGATGCACCGTTGGGTATTGTCCAACGTGTGCCACTGTTACGAAAGTGATATCCATTAAATTGATTGATTGATTGATTGATTGACAAGTACATGTTTTAAAGCCTGTAAAGAAAATTCACTTAGAATATTACCATAGAGATATGTTATTATTGAGCACCAATAAAATGTTGCAGATAGGACCACATTGATTTTCTGAAGGCATACATCTAAAATAATATATTTGTGCCAAAATATCTTCACATGATAACAATATTATTTAATGGGTTTGCATTACAACGCACATGTTTTCCTCATTTATTTAAGTGACTCAAATAATGTGTACTATGTTATATCACTTATTAAATTTACCGCTAAATCCAGCAACTTACGTCGCTTATATTATTATCCATTACTGGGATTAAATAGTCAAGTAGAAAAGACATTAGTCTCAATCAATCCCCAGCAGCAGGCGTGAGGTAAGACTGTGCACTTTTCCAGCTTCTTGAAAACAAACCTCCATTTATCCATAGAGGAGATGCTTTGAGTTTCTAATATTACTTGTCTCAAATTTACGAAATGTTAAATTGACAGTGCTCCTGATACTAAATAGGTCTTCAATTTGTATAACAATTCCCATATTTTTAAGGAATTTTACAGATTTATATGAATATTTAATTAATTATTGATCTTATCTTATTCTTTCTACTAAATCAAATCTCAATAAATCATTTTCTAAACTTGGCTTTATTATTTTTACATATAGGCCCCTACAACTTGATTAGGCTAAATAAAATTAATTGTTCGGCATTTGAAATTATTTTTCAGTGAGAGTATTTACTATTTGCTTTATACTATCCTCTATACTAATAGTAAACAGGCTGGTAAATAGTAATTTTTTTATTTTTTTTTTTATTTAAAGAAGCAAAATGAATCTTTGTAAATTTATTTCTGCCATTTATATTTTGTTTTTTTGGTTTTTTTTGGAAAAATAGCAATAGAAAAATGAGGCTCCAAAATTTGATGAAAGTGGGTATGTGAAACTAGCAATTAATTTTATTATTTATTATTTTTAAATCTTAATTTCTCAAACCAACAAATGAACCAATTTGTCAGTCAATCAATCAATCAATTGATAAATCTATTTCTAAATAAAAAAATATCACATGAAAAATGGCAAGAACCACTTTCCCCTCCCCTTGATTTGCCATTGTACTGGATGTACCCCATTCAATTGTGAACCGGACTCAACTATATGATGCGACAGTCTAATATCTAGGTCTATATTTACTACAAACTACCTTCACATCTTCAACCCTCTAGTCTATACCTTACAAGGAGGTGCTATAATGTTGTCTCCTTGTATCTGTCAAAGTTCAATGGGTAACAACAACTTTTTTGTTGATTGGTTGAAATTTAGTAATGATTAATGATGTTGTTCATAGTGAAAATTTCAGGAAAAATCTAAATTTTTTCTTAAAACACAACAGGTGTGGAATGAATTAACTTGACTGACTTAAACTATATTTGGTGAATTTTATCAGAAAAATGGGTCAAGATTTTCTACTGTACCAAATGATGCATTGTCTGGCAACATAATATTGTGCACTCTTGCAATCAATGTTATTTGAAAATCATAAATCATAACTTATCAAAGACACTGTTATAGTCTCTAGAGTAGCGGTTATGATGTTTGCCTTCCAATCCCAGGTTCCTGGGTTCAATTCCGATGGACGTGAAGCCTTGGTTGGAGTGCCTAGATAAACTTTGACAATTTTTATTAAGATTTTTTTGTCTTTATTGTAATGTAGAATTTTTTAATTATATTTTTGAAATGATAAATCATTCAAAAGTCAGTAGTGCATAAAGGTATATAATTTTTTCTTTTAAGTGAAATTCAGCTATAAATATTATAATGCTGTTTAATAAATGTGATACGCATCATTGTAGGTCTGGTATGAGATAATCTGTAGGTATTTTTGGTGTTTAAGTTTGTAAGCATTTTATCTCGCATTTCTTGCTCCTGGAATTAAATCGTGTGATATGATTGGATGTTGAGTCCTCCGAACGTGTCATATTTGAAAACTGAAGGATGCATTCACAAGCAAGTTTAATCATCATCATGGACTCATCATAAAAATACAGCTTCAACTTACCTGTCACTTGACCCCAACCTAGCTGGAATATGATGCTAGATAGTGGATGATGACTTTCAGATGGTAGGTCTCTAGGTTTTACCTTGAGACCTAAAGATATGCTGATTTACACTAGCTCTCTCATACCTATCATCACCTATTAGTGATGCCTATGTGAGCACACATCTCCCCTGCTGAGTATACCACAAAGCTCCTCCTACTCAATTTATAATTGTTTATATAAAAAATACAAACTAAAGATGAGTCAAAACAAAGATTTTTAGTGTGTTTTAATTATGCAAGATTTTTCAGGAAGGTGATGAGGAAATGGTAGGTCATGTGGACTTCCTCTGATCTTCTTCAACAACATTAAAACTTTTTGTCTAAATGTATCTTACATGTCAAATGAACATGTTTACAAGTACTCTGCCTATAGAGAAAAATATGCGGCTAAAAAATGATCTAGCGTATAAGAAACTCAAAAATTCATTGTTCGACATGAAATATTGGGTAGAGATCATAGGATTATATAATTTTATAGATTTTTAAATAAAAATTACTAATTTTTATATAATTATTGTGGCTTTAAAATCATTTATATTTTCATTAGTTATTAATTGTTGTACTACCTATATAGGTCTACTGTATTGTAAAATAAAAATAAAATCACCATAAATGTTAGTGACAAATTAATTAATTAATTAATTAATAGAGATATATTTAAATACCTCACAGTATTATTATTAAAGATTATTACACTAATATAAACATTTTTTTAACAGTTACTTTTATGGAGTGTGTCACATCTAATAAAATAGTTTGAAAGGTGGTGGTGACTATTTAAAGGGATGATCATTAACATTTATGATCTATTGGTCTCTAGTTTTATACCTCCATCATGATACTTCATCCACTTCAAAAGTACAAATTTAAAGCATATTCCTGTTTGAGAAAAATTATTCATTCAATTAATTTCAACAATGAATCTTAATTGATATTTAAGCTTCTGGTAAATACTTTGCATTGTGCAAATACGGTAGGTCAAAGCCAACGAAAGTTGTTATACCCCAGGGGCCAGTAAATTCTATTGTCCCCCACCTTCAGAAACCCTTAATCTTAAATCCATTCTTAACAAAATACAGACCACAAAGTCTCTATCAAACTAGATGGAATGCGATCCTTATCAATACAATTATTCTTTATACACTGAATAACTATTTCCTAGTTAGATGAATAAGTTATTATAGATCAGAAAAAAGACAAGAATAAAAAATTGGTGCAACGGTGTCTGGTGTCAGATGTGTGATTAACAAAACTTAATAAGCGTAAACTAAAAGAAAAAAAAAAGTGTCGGTAAAAGAAAATAAAATGGAGTTCTTATTGGCCACCTGTGGCAGGGATTAGTGGAAGGGTAAAAATTTTCTCCTTTACTGATCTTTCGTTAAAAATTTGATAAGCAAAAATTGAAAACCAATTGATGGAACACCTGATAAAAGAACACAAATAATTAAAGGCATCACATCTGACGCATAGCGGCCTTTCTAAAACAAATTCTCTTAACAATCACAACAAAGCGCATTCATTTTAAAACCTTAAGTCGTCACAGAATAATAAACAGTTTATTTTCGGCAAAATTCTAATCTTACCAAAGCGTATTAAAAAAATACTGCCAATGAATAATGAACAAGAAAAGGTATATAAAAATATCTGCAAATAAATCTGTTTCCAGCAAAACACATGACATTGTCCTAAGAAATAGCAATAGAAACCAATATCATGATCTATCATGTGGTAAATTAATCAAACAAGTACAACCAATTCTAACTAAATATTACTTTCATTTTGATAAGTAGAATAGTTGTAAATAACAGACCTATAAACAGGAAACTATTGGTAAAGATTGGAGCCAAAAAAACAACTTCAATCATCAACAACTTGGAAAGAACTAGTAATATGACAGTGACAGATCCAGGAATTCAAAATAGAGGGGGCCCGGGGAGGTACTTTTACAGATGGAAGATCTATACCACCTCAGCCCCACTATGGTTTGGGCTGAGTTAAGAAAATTTGTGATTATGGCACCTATAGATGGCCGGAAATTGCACTCTCAGACTTAAAATTTGAATAATTTTGAACAATTTGGAGATGGGGGAGGCCTGCGCCGGCCGGGCCCAGACTTGAATCCGCCACTGTATAACTGAAACGGAAAATGGGAGGGTGAATTTTATCGCAAGGAAAAAGAAATTATCATCTGAATGGTAGGTAATAATATTTAGTAAATCGCAACAATACATCTGGGACCAGATAACAATATTATCATTCCAAAGTGGTATGTATAAGGATGGCATGTCCTTGATGACAGGCCTATAGATTTTGCACTTCATATAAAAAGATTTTTTGGTGAATATTTAAAAAGTGACATTCTTCCATTAATCACAAGATAAGATTAATAAGATAAGATTCACTTTTAGTTTTTATATAAAAAGAATAAAATGAAATTTGAATGACCTACAGTATGAAATTTGACATTTTAGCTATTTTTTTTCAGAGTAGATTTCTATGGTAACCAAATCATGGAGGTATACCTTCATCACCCAAGGATACATTGTTCTTTCTCCACTAATGACTGACAGGTCAATTGAACAGCAATTGATTTCCAGTGTCTTGTTACTCAAGTAATATGTAGTACAAGTTGTATTACAAGCAATGACTTTGAACAAAACACAAACATAATTCTTCTCATATTTCCTGGCATTTTAAGTAAAGGTCTACTCTACAAGTTTTTCCGTACGGTATGTCAGCAAAAAAATATACGTGAAGATTGAAATATATAATTCCTGAAGGATGTCAGGAACCATATTTTAAAATGTAGTTATCTAAATAATTAGGAAATAACAAAATAATAGAAGTCCCTTTTAAGGGTGTATTATTTAATCAATGTATTTTAAAAATGAATTTAATTATGGTATTAAAATAATTAAACTGAATTCTACTGATTTGGACTGAAATAGGCCTACTCATTTGTTTAGCAATGTGTGGATTTTACAAATATTTTTCCAAACACAATGACTTCTGAAAATCAGAGACAGTCAGTAATACTACTATAGGCCTATGCCTACTTCAACAGCTCATTGCCAATCACCATTCACTCCATAGATTTTGGTTGGTTGGAAAATGCTAGGCAAAAGACTAATACTGTATTTATGATTAATGTATCAAATCTATTAATTAAAAGATTGAAAAAAAGGGCATTTGAATCATAAGTATTTTGGGCTCCTCTTTGGTTAAAAAAAAAGAAGAAAAGAATTTTCATGACTTTTGGCCTTATCACTAATGATAGTATGCTAATAAATATATCTTTATATCTTGTACGTACTTAATACGGGAAAACAACCTACACATAAATGTCACAATCTCAGACAACATGACCTAAAAATAGCTGTGTGAGGCAAAAAGTAGAGCTGTTATTCTTTCAATTAAGCTTTTGTTGGTTTTGAGGCCCACTTATGAATGTTCTGTAGATTCAATCTACTAACTATTGGCCAATAAGGAAATACTACACACTACTTCATATCCTGTGGGACTGTTTTGACCAATAGGTCACAAATTAAAAGATCGTAAACATCAGCACAACACCACATGCTAGTAAATCAATGACAATAACTCAGTACAGAGCAGTATATAACAACTAACAAGCTACTTGCGGTCGCCCAAGCTCAAACGCCTTACACTTTCCTTACAACAATGCCTTACTCAAGATTATGAATAACATTTTTGTAATCTATAATATGTACAACCCCACGTTTTCCTGTTATTATAGCCTGAATCGTCATGGCAACACAATGCAATTAGGCCTAGTACAATAAAATTCTTTGTTATTCTATATCGATTCATGAGGAATGAAACCAAGGATATCTTATCCATTAAATCTTCACCTTCCGACCATCATCGTAAAAATTGAGCGATCATTGCATCAAATGATATAATACACTACATTATTACAAAGAAAATATATTGGATTATTTTTGGCTAATAATATAAAAAAAAATTGCAATTTTCACACTTTTCATATCCTAAAAAGATGAAATTACAATCAGCCATAAAAATCCTTACCATGTTTGTTACTTACCTAAAGAAAAAATGAATAAGACGTAAACCGCCTGAAGTTGCATCACCATTTTTGAGGGATATATTTGAAACTAGCTGATGGATCCGAGAAATAAATACATTGGTTGGCTGTAGAAAAAGAAAAGGAAAATAAAATTATATAAGGCCCTATAAAAAAAATATTAGTTTATCATCCTATCTAGGCTGAAAAAGCGATGAGTGGGGAGTGTTTTTATTTTTTATTTTGCTAAACCCAAATATCGCCCTTGGGTTGTTTGCTGGTGCATTGATATTTAAAATAAAACACATGATTGAGATACAAACAATATCTACTAAATATTTACTTTAAAAAATTCAGAAAATAATAATTTCCACCCAACCCCACCCCCCAAAAAAATTTAAAACAATTTATTTTTTCACTATTTTTTGTTCAATACCATTGAAGACATGTACGTGGGGATGACAAACTAATTTTTCTTTTTTTTATTGGGCCTAAGCAAACCCAGGAACCTGAAAATTAGGGGGAAATCATCTTAATTATGCCCAAAGAAAAGAACCACTAGACCTACGTGTTGCCTAAGCTGAATGAAAAGCACAAACATGCGGGAGTTTGCAAAAATACTTGTATGATGTTTTGAAAGGATAATTTTCAAGCTTTGTATAGTAATTTTGATATGTTATCCTGGGTTTTAGCCCTGTGGTTTCCATTTTATTAGCAAGATAAAAATGGAAACTAAAGAATTGTACTGAACTTCAATTCTTTTGAACTAAATTGAACTAAATTTTATCAGCTAGATAAAATGGAAACTAAAGAATTGAATTAAACTTCGAATTAAAAAATACACTGAGGAAAAGTGATGGTTACTGATTGGCCAAAAAAATTCTAAAATATCACTGTTGAAATTGGCAATATTTTTTTACCTTATCCAGCTCAATCTAATCTAGATCAATGTAGACGCATTTATAAAATTTTAAAATCATATTGTCAAATCAAAAAATGTTTTGTAGATCGCCCTTTAATTTTTTCCTGCATAAATGAATGAACTTGCATAAAAAAAAAATTGGAAGGCTTACCTATAACAATTGTGCTTATATTCACCAGTACCCAGCTAACATATGTACTTGTTGAAAGTTTTGTAGGTATCTTTTGGTTTGAATTAGGCTCTTTTTACCAGCTGCTGTGAGACGCCTTGCAATGACCTTCCAGACTCTGCGAGGTAACCAAAACAATGAGAAAATATCCAGATTAATTTTGGCTGATTTAAAACATCTCGGATTAAATCGACTAGAAACATGTCAAGGCAAACAGATTAAGATAACGTTAATCTCCTGAATAATATTTATTGATTTTAATATAAATTATCAAAACATACATCAAAGTTAACATCATTGAGTGAACTTGCTGAATTTTTTTATGTTATGCCTACACAAACAATGTTAAGTACAAAAATGTAAGATAAATAATGGTACACCAGCAAAAAGAACACAGTTTTAAATAATCATTTTCCAACATCTATAAAACTGCTTGCTTCTTTAACCCAGAATAGTGGAGTTGGTCTTACAGCATATTCAGGTCGCAACAGAAGACATACAGTGTTTAGGAATTTTAATTCAAAACTCAAAGTCAACAATAATAATTAATTTGTGATCAAAGTAAAGTGTGATTCATACTGTAAAAATAGACATAAATAATAATAATAATAATAACAATAATAATAATAATTAATAATAACAATAATAATAATTAATAATAATAACAATAATAATAATAATAATAATTAACAATAATAACAATAATAATAATAATAATAATAACAACAATAATAATAATTAATAATAATAACAATAATAATATTAATAATAATAATAATAATAATAACAATAACAATAATAACAATAATAATAATAACAATAACAATAATAATAATAATAAATAATAATAATACTGTAATAACGTTGCAGCAGCTACATCAGCGCATTTTGGCATTTAACCCCACCAGGTACCGACTTATACTTCTGGGTGGAGAGAAGCAATGCAGATAAAGTGCCTTGCCCAAGGACCCAAGTGAAATGCATATAATAACTAAATCATCAATAATAATGTTGAATTTCATATGGCACAAAATGCTGAGGCCACTGTACACTTCCCATTAGGCCCATTACCATAATCATTGGATCAAAAACAGATTAGGAAGAGATATGGCAATTTTTGGCAGAGGTCAATTTTCCAGTGTCCAGGAATAAAGCCATGGCAGAGATTTTTATCCAAAAAACTAGCAAATGTTGGGCCTTAAGGGAGGTATATGCCTAAAGAATGAAAAAATCCTGTATTCTATTATGTACTGGTTTCACATAATACACATACTGTCATAAAGAATAGCCTATTTATTCACTTAAGTAATTAAAATATACATTTTTATAAGAACTACTAAAATGTTATGCAGGCGCAGTGATCTTATTTTTTTTGCCAAGATGTTCTTATTTTACACACTTTTCAAAGATAGAAAATTATTATTGTACAGCAGTATATTACTGTATTGTAATTATAAATTATTACAAAAACATTTTATTATACTGTTGAATTATTTTTTTTTACATTTTTCTGTGATGCAATTTTACACCTATTGTAACTTCCTTATATAAAGAAATCTGAATATGAATCTCTACAGGTAAGATTTGATGGTTTTTCTATTTCTTAAAGTAAAAAACTCATTTGATATTTTACCTCAGCCTCAATTTTGTCTTATTTTGTTCTTGAGAAGATAAATAAGACTGTAATACAGCATATTAGCTGAAATTAAGTAAAAACACAGATCTGTAGTATAATATTTACCTTTGGTGATACTACTGGCTAAAGAACTAATAAATCACAGTCAATGTTTACAAAATATTCCAAAGAACTTGAAGATAATGGGACATGATTGGCTGGGAACAGTATTTAGTTAAAGATCATCTACTTCAGCTTCCTGCTACAGCACTTCACGACTGCTCACTGAAGAGTGAAACGGAGCTCGGATAGACTTATTAGTTTCTGTTCATTTCATACAATGAACACTCAATGGTTGCACCAAGTACAATAAAAGACACGCGCCTAAGAAGACTTCCATTCATGGAAGCCCAATCGCTGGTGTGTGTGTTGAATAAAATTAGTAATTAATACTTACATGATGAAAAATGCAATTATTAACAATACTAGAGTTACAATTTGAACCGTCAATGTTATATGAACCCATTCACATTGAATAAAGATTTTTTTTTTTTGGTAGTTATACATTTTTAATCCTAGAATTATTGATGTGATCTTTAAAATTGTGTAAAACATATTTATTAATTTATTGATTGCCTCTTGCTATATTTTGCAGCTTGCTGCTCCTAAGGCCATCTTCAAGCTTTCTCATTTCCGGTGCATTTTGTTCTCTAAGCTTCTGTCTGTCTCATCCTTACATTCATCTTACTCATTCACCCAGAAAGAATAAAATATCCCCATGTCTTCGGGTAAGAAACAAACTCTGCATTGAAAAAGCATTTTAAAAGTATGATAGTACCATTTCACAGCAACTAGAGGTGACTATTCTTAATTTTCTCTAGTTGGAGACCTTCAAACCTTCATCGGAAAATCTTTGGAAACGCCACTCCATGTACCCCCGGTATTTAACCCCCGGCCCGCGCAACATTGTTAAAAATAAATCATTTTCCCGAAGATTTTTGGAAAATTTTTTCTGTTTATAGAAATACCTCCTAGGCACCCCTACTCTAGCACTGTTTACAAGAGTATGGCTTTTTCTGAGTGTGCTCAGTCACTGTATCTAGTGGCTAAGAGTGCTATTTCCAACCATCTAGAGGTGCCATAATCATAAAATTTTCTTACCTCAGCCCCAACCATGGTGGGGCTGAGTTGGTATATCCCTTATCTGTTAAAGTTCTTCTCTGGCCCCCTTCTATTTCAAATCCACCGGTATAAAAGGAAATGGGTAGGGTTGACATAAAAAAAAAAATAGAAGTACACAGCTTCTATTGGCCTGCTAATGGTTTTAACAGATTGGAACTGGCCCGCAGCTGAAAAGGTTGAATACCCGGGCTATAAACATTGTGGTTGTTTACCCCTGACTGATTAGTGAGACAATGCTAGATGCGATTTATTATTATTATTTTTTTTTAATCCGTAGCTGTCACTTTGAGCAATCGTGATAAAACTTTAAATTATGCATAATTAATCATACTTATTATTATTAATCACTTTATGGAGAAAACTTAAATGTATGCAAATGACAATCAGATGGATGGGGTTAGTGGCACAAATTTAACACCTAAATGACAACGTGGGGTGACACAGTTATTTATTAATATTTCTTATACATCTACGATCTACTGTCCCCTTGTTGATTACATATAACACTCATAGTTATCTAAAGTCAATAATGAATTAATATTTTAAAAACAATAAAACTCATGAGGCCTGAAGAAGTCTTGCTAATAATTTAGAGTAAACTGAAATCCTAGCCTGGGTCTGGATAGCAGATTGTCTCCCCATGAGGTGAACGGAGGCTTGCAATGCCTGTCTCAATTCAAGGACCCCCTAAGCACTTGATTCCAAACAGACTGAAGTTTTGCAAAGAAAAATTGTTTTTTTAGCATTCTTATAATGATCCAATATTTGCATTCTATTATTGAATATTAAATTATATATATCATGCTAGATTATAATCTTAAATATTAAAGACTTGTGCATAATTTTTTATCAATGATTTTCATGTGACACCCACACAAAATTCAATAATTAACAAAAAAATTAGAGAATAATCTTTATAGTTGAACCAAGTAGAAAAATTGTTAAAACTTAATGATGTTGGCAAGTTTCAACTTTTTTTTTTCACTTTGTTTAATGATTAAGAAAATACTACAATGTTAATACTAATGTTAATACTTATCCCTGGTATTAATATTTCAACACTATAAATGAAATATTACTTTTGTTTAGAAGAAAACTTACATTTTGAAGGTTTCTGCTCTAGCTTTGTTTTATGCAGTACTGGTACTACATACTACACAGATGCATGTTTTATTGTTTTACTTTTGTTGGGGGAGGGGATGGAAAAGAGGGTGATGAAGAGGGTAAGATGTGACCTAAGATACACCCACAACATTAGCATTGCAGGATCTGACAAGCCAGATGGTTAGTGTTCTTTGACATGTCTCTTGTACAACATGCCTACAGTATATTCACACTTTTGTGTTGTTGAGGGTTATGTTTCCTACTTGTAAAACCATGTCCATTCCAACCAATACCCTGTTGCTTTGAAACCTACCATCAACACAATTTACTACAAAAACAAAGAGATAACCTATCGTGACCTCACAAATTACTTTACAACTTAGGAGGACGGAAACTCAATGCTGAGGGAACCTGGTTGTTTTAAAGTTGGAAAGTTAACATGTAACATTAAAATGTAAGATTTGGTATATTATATTATTTGTGTGGTTAAACATACCCCACAGAAATACCTTATGTGTAAGTACCTCTCTCTCGCATTTTGTTTTTGTTTATTCAACATTGAGAGTTCTATAAATCTATGGCGAATTTAGAATTCTTGATATTTGTTAAATTTCTAGGTCCCAAATATAGTGTTTCCTCATTTTTTAGTTATTTCTCTTTAATTAATAAAGGATTAAAAAGGCTTGATAATAGGCCTATATCTATTGCAATTAAAGTGAAATTGATTTTAAAAATTCACATTTACTATTAATAATTTTAGTTATTTATTAATATTTACTTCAAGTCTGCACAAATTCTTACATTGAAAATATTTAAAAAAATGTTTTATTGAATACTAACAATACTATAACATAAAAGTAATAAAGGTTTCTGAAAACAATGAACAGGGAAATATGTAGTTTATAATTGTATGTGCACTCCTTTATGTTTTCAATAAATTTGCATATGAATTTCAATTCTCCTTATTAAAAATGTTGTTTTTGAAATATATTAAAAATTCATGTAACAAAACAAAGCCGATTGTAAGATCCTCAGGCTGTGGATGTGGAATCTTATTAAAATAATAATAATAGTAATATTATCTCAACGGTCATCTTCATTTAATAGTGGTTATGCATGACGGTCATCTGATCTCTTACTGTCATCAGTGGTCAATTACCGCATGGGTGATGGATAACATCATTGCAATTGCAAATGTATTTTGTAATCATCTTTGTTCAGTCTTCATGTTAATGCCTGATGAACTTATTACTGTAATTTATCTGTCAGCATGTTCACTTGACTTATATTTTGATTAAACTTACAACAAATTAATGTAGGGCAGTAGTAGATAGAAGATGAAGGGCATCCACCTAGCTTTTGTAGTTCATTATACAGTACACTGCAGCATACAATACTAGGCCTATATACAGTAAACATACTAATCCAGAATACAAACATGTCCAATTTCCTTATGAAACAGATTCCCAATTCATATCCCAACCCAAACCCCTTCCTTCTCCTCTCTCTATGCACTTTTATTTTTAAAATCCTGGAGGTTATATTAATTTTAGTGTTGTTAAAACTTTCATTATGTTTGAACCAAAAGAACATCGGCATTCTGATCGATCAAAATCGGCGAAAAATAATTGAAAGCTTAACAACACTACATTATATAATAATTAATACCAAGAAAACAATAAAAAGTGAAGCTCGATGAATCTGTCTCATGTAGTTAAAGCTCTCTCTGATGTCAACTTTTTAAGCTTCCTATTTCAGTACCTACTGTACCTTAGTTGTACTATGTTTTTTAGTTTGTATTTACGTAATTTGTCTGAAAGTTTTACTAATGAGTAACATGAATGAATGAGACTATCGCAGGTGAAATCATTAAAAAATCAATGAAAGAACAATAAAGTGTTTAAACTAACCTGATTGGTGATAAAGTATTTGACATCAACACAAACAGAAAAATATATTCCAAACTATGCTCAGTTAGAAAAGTTCAACTGGTGCAAAAAATATAGGATATGGTGCTAGGCCTAACTAGGTATGGTGACTGCAAGTGCACCACTGTTAAGGATACAAAGTCAGGCACAGTTTTAAGGCTTACTATAATATCAAACACTCTTTTGTCGGTCACATATCAAAAGGCGAGTCAACAACTATAACACAATGTTACAAGTAAAACCCTTTAGGCTGCCTGCCACACGCTCCGTACCTTGAGGGTGTCTTAACCAACTGCCGACCTCAACACAGCGGGCACAATAATTGATGACTGAAGAAAATCTAGAATTCTACACTCCACAAGATAATACATCTGTCATAAATAATCAACGATGAGCCCTCATCCAACACGCGCACATGTGGAGATAAAGTGGCAATGTAAAAATAGGTAGATTTTTAACAAGACATTGTTAATTGGATGTTGAAATCGAAGAAAATCTAAATACAGTTACATGCGTGCCTGGCATTAAACCCTCCTGTGGCCACAGTATGACTTATAAAAGAATAAAATTACCTTTTATCAGCTAATTGTAGGCAGAGAGATTGTTAACGAGAATTTAATATTCTATGACTTGATAAGACAAATTCCTATACATGATTCCACCAAGCAAAGTAAACTGCACATGTGAGAGAATTTGAAATGTTTTAACAAATGCAAAATGCTGGTTGAATTCTGATTTTTTTTAACTCCATAGTTGCAGTGACTTTTAAGTGATAAACGACAGCTGTTTATTGAAATGCTTTTTACAAATCTGTTGTTTATCAGTTAGAATGATAATTGTCAATAAACAATCTATTTTCTTCGTCAGTTTCAATAAAACCAATCACAATAATAAGGAATTTATAGCAGAAAACATAAAATCTCTTTTTTTTACTTCAAATGTATTAATATAAATTTGACAATATGGACATTGAAGAAATGCGCTCACCTGCCAAGGAGACAAAGAAATAGAAAACATTAATACAAGAATTAAACAGGGCAGCCAAATCAGAGAAGTCATGTGACCATTTGGCGGAACGGCAATAAAGTAATGTATTTTGATGATCACTTTACATTGCACAGAAAGTTGACAGTAACATTTTAGGATTACTTTTAGTATCAGAGTTTTAATAAAATAACAATTTATTATTGCTCATAATATTGTATAACATTTCTTTCTCTATAGTAACATTCAAGTATTATAGTGAGCCTAATAACACTAGTATCAGCCTATGTCTAGCCACAAATATGGAATACTGCAGTAGTTTGCTCAACAAGGTTATATCCGGAGTTAAAGTGATTTCTCCAACAAATTCGGAGATCCTGCTGAGACCTAAAACAACATCAACATTACCAGTTTATTCAATGTACGATACGATCAAGGTGGATAATCAAGAACCAACGTGCCTTAGGGATGTTGGTTTATATTTAGTTCAAGAGCAATCCCACCGAGTTTCGTGTGTGTGTGTTTGTGTTTTTATGTTTTTCTAATAGATTGTTCTAACTCATAAGTCAAAAGCTTCATAATCTAGTATGCCCTACCAATGCAAAAGGATTTTAAAGGAATGGATAATCAATACACAAACCGCATTGGCGTCAAACTGAATTATAACCAAAAAATCTTATAGTAAAAAAATACCACTCACCACGGTTTCTACATACAAATCCCGTAACAATGCATTGTAGACCGTCCACTTGCAATTACAATTACCAGTACTTTTCAACTTTGACATCTATGATCTTCGTGCAAATTCTGCTAACAACTATTATGCCATCTCTCTATTACAAATACTTTCTGCGCAAATTGACACTTCTATTTTGTTGCGTGTAAAACCGAGAAAAGCGCTATGTTATCATTATAAAACTTTTTATTATAAATCATTTTTTTTAATCACAGTGTTCAATATTTTTAACACTCACCTGATAGACTTGGCTCAAGCTTATCATCATTATCCTTATCTGCTTTCAAGAAATCACTTTTGAAATACTTCAACTCTAAATTGCTTTCCTTTGATACTTTAAATATTCATTTTTTAATATTTTCCTGTTGAAGTCCTCTCATCACACTTTAATGTTTTATTGCCATACATAATTATTATTCATTATTATATAATAATTTTTTAATAATGATTTTTAACTTTTATATTCAGATGCCTCAAGCTTATTAATAATTATATACAAAGGCAATGCATTTCTTGAGTATGTCTATTCATAAAAAATCTGATTTGGATTTAGCAGTTTTTTTAATGCAAAATAATAAATACAGTATAACAAAATAAAGCAATCTGAAAACTTTCCAAAAAGTAGCTTCACCATTCCACACCAAAATATTTCCCTTTGCCATACTTTACTGATGAAAATACTTTCTAAATCTGTTCTTAAAATTTTCTTAATCCTGGTTCTAGGGTAAATGTAGCACTTACATAACATCTTTTGTTTAAAATCAATTGCACTAAATTTAATCTTCCCCTTTGGCAAAAGCAATCATTTGTCTGTTTATATTTACTCTAAACAAACTCACAACTCATCTGAACAACCAAAAAGCAGATCAACCAGAAAAGAGAAAAGACAACAGGTGCGCATCAGTGATTCTGGTCATGCATTGGTGATAAGGCGTTCAACGATACCCGACGCTTATTCATGAATCATTGAAGATACCAGTAGGCCCACGAATGACTCATGTTCTCTACTCATCCTTAAAATTATCCAGCTGTTGCTTTTTTTTTTTCCTCAGAAAAAAGCAATAAAAAGTATTATGAGTACATACACAATTTTAACTACTAAGAAAGCAAGCATTTTCTGTATTTTTAAAATTCTGTAATTGGTATTGGGCTCCCATTTGTCAATTTAGATCAATATTAAATAATACATAAATGAAATTTTAAATAAAATAAATAAATGAAGTTTTTTCCCACTCAACAAGTTGTTTTAAACAAGGCATCTTCTCATCTATACTGTAGTAAATTGACAGTTGACCTCCATACTTTTTCTATAAGAACCAGTAAAATTTTGCCCAGGCCTTTTTTGCCGATTTCAGGCTCAAAATGTTTTTATTTTGTTCTTAGTTCATACATTTTTCAATGATAAAAAATTATTATTGTACAATAGCATATTACCGAAAGGTCCACTGATTAATCTCAGATAAGAAAGTATAATACATACTCCAAGTATTGAAATACACGGCATCATTACATTAGGCCTACATTACATTACATTACCGTACTCTATTATAGAGGGTATTTTGTAGTCACACTTAGTGTACATAATGTACAGATAAGATTTGCTGGTTTTCCGTTTTAAAATACACCTTATTTGACATTTTACTTCAGCCTCAGTGTTCTTATAAAAAAAGTGTATGCTATGCATTCTTTGGCAAATACACAAGTTCAACAAACTGTAAACAGAAATTAAAAAACAGAAATCTACAGGTACATTACATTATAATAAAAACAAATTAATCTATATATAAAAAAAGAGGAAAAACAATGAAATGAAAATGAACTTTCTTCAAAAGCATTTCAACTACAGTAATTTACAAACTACTGTACTATCAAAACAGACTTTTCTGAATTTCTATGCTATAAATAAATTCATCAGAATAAATTAGGAAGGTAATTTGAAGGAATGTGAAGCATATGAAATACTAAAACTTAGGTATTTACTATTACCATAAGCCTATTGTTTCATTTTATTAAGTTACTTATCAAATAGCTAATTTATATGCCGAACCTAAAGAATTCACTGACATTTAAGTACAGAACTTATTCTAAATAAACTCTTATAGAATACAAATTAATCAAAGGAATGACCTACCTGTTTGTAAAATTTCTGTTAAACTTCAAACTCTAGTTTACATTCGTATGTGCGTATGTCTCTCCTGAGGCCTACCGTAAGAATGTCTTCTAAATTTAACAAAGGAATAGCCTACCTGTTTGTTGATTAAATTTCTGTTTAATCTGAAACTCCAGTTTACATTCAAATGTGCGTATGTCTTGCCTGACGGACAACGTAAGAATGTCTTTTAGGTTAGTTCCTTTAAGATTAGATACTCAACCACGCACTAATCAGCCTCCTAATTTATGATCAGATGCAACGAACATTTCAATTTGATTTAGGAAGCCATCATTTACCTGACAGAAACAGACTTTTCCAGACCACAAATGAGTAGTATTGTGCCCTGGGAAACCACACAAGGAAACCATTCGATACACATAGATAAGTGAAGCGTATAATTCAACACAGGCAGACTCTTCATTAGTGGTACCAAAAATGCAAATCTTTGGGAAAAACAAAATTGTTTTAATATAACATCACTCGACCACAATAAGTTTTCCATTCCAGAAACAATGAATGTGGTGACAGTTCTGAGAATGAAACATCAAACTATGTTAGAGTAATTAATCATAAGTTAAAATAACAAGACAAAATGTCTACAATTTTTTGGCTTATATACATATAACATATATGAAATTTCATATTATTTTAAAATGTACATAGCTAATCATTTCTTCAGCAAAGCACTCTACAAATTTAATAATATAATTATGATCTTTTATTGATCTTTTGTAAGTTGTATAATAGCATGTCAGTATAGCGCTCTACACAAGCCTCAGATTGTTTGACATTATTACCCCAGTCACTGGAACGATGCCTATGGAACACATTCTTAAGTTCCCTGGGGAGTTTTCCGATATTTGTAGCATGAAATAAATCAGCGTGCTGGCATTTGAACCCACTTTTACCCCAGGGTGGGGAGACACAACGTGGATAAAGTGCCTTGCCCAAGGGCACGAGTGACTGTCAGATATTATTTTTATTAAACATTCCTCTAATTAAGCTTAGTTTCTGAATGACTTGTCAGATATCTGGTGATACAATTTTTCGTATCGTACTTGATAAGTGAGGAGCAAAAAATAGGTCAGACCTATATTTAGTTTACGGTAATGTAAAAATAATTGTCTTTGCTGATGGGGAAAACTACTTTTGAAGACTTAAATCAAGTCACCTATTCTGCAAATAAATCTTATTTGCAGGATATAAACAATAGAGGCGTACATTATGGTTGCAATGGTGGAACAAGGAATTCGAAATAGAGGGGGCACAATAAGGCTATTATGCAGATGGAGGTTCTAGGCTACCTAACCACTATGAGATTACAGTTTCAGGTCCCAGCTCCTTGTATGTCACTTTTTTGTGAAAATAAAAATATACTTAAAAAAAAAAAGAATTAATTACCTTTAGAGATGATTGTTGGCAACCAGTAAGCTGTAATTTTTTTTAAATTGTAAGCTTGTTACGATGTACAAACATCAAAGAACAGGAGTCTGAATAGGCCTAATGTCATGGGATTGGCATTATATTATACTTTGACAATCCACGATCAACTAGATACTTCTGACCATGGATTTGCTGACTGATAAAGTTTTTATTAAACAACTGTATTAATAGTTGCCTAGATCCAAGGCTGTTGGAAATGTAAAAATCTATTCTTTGTTTTTTGGTTTATCAAGGAGATACAAAATCTTTGTAGAATTTTCCCACCAACTTCAGATTATTGTATTTTGTAAAATAAATCCTGCTTTTTTTGCGACTATTGTTTATGTCAAAGGCTGCAGAACTAATACACTTAAAATGCATAAAAGAACCAATAATCAAACAAAAATAGCTGTCAAAGGGTAGATGAGCTGCTCAGAGCCAGCCATGCCTAGTTTAAGGAGTAGGATTATTATTTTATTATTATACTGTATGATTATTTTTATTCCTTTGTCATCGTTGTGGTTGTTTTTCCTTTATATTTTCATCATTTTTTGAAATTTAAGTGTTTTGGTATTTTTACTGTCATTATTTTTATCTATATTTCATATTTATCTATCTATATATATTATATTTTTATATTTTTGTATTCTTATTGTAAGAAGCGAGCCATTGTTGAAATGTTTTTTCACCTGTTGGCTCGCTTCCGTCACTACTGAATTTTTGTGAGAGGTTTATTAAATAAAAAAATTAAAAATGTTATTATAATTATAAGATTAGATTTTCCCCTGCACTACAAGCTTGAGCAGTTCAGAGTCAAATGAATGGCAAAAACTTAACATAAACCAGTGACATTGCCAATATTTTAGACATAGTATAATAAAATTATTATAATTTGATTGTCTATTAAATAAATTACAAACAATTGGGAGATATCACAGATAATACAAATTAAAATCTCACTGCATTTACAGTAACTGTACATGTACTGCATTAAATAGAGGAACAATGGCCAACGATGACCATAAAAGTCAATACAATTTCCACTTCATCTACATTTTCATTAATTTGAAATCTACAGTGCTTTAATTCTATTCATGATGATCAATGTAGTGTAAGAATGAACTAAATTTGATCTAACGTCTATTATACTAAATAGTAGTGAGTGGCAGGGCCAGCAAAAGAGCAAGTACTAAGGTGTCAACTATTAATTTCTAAATTACAAATTACAAGCAATATTAACATAACAATGTACATTTTGCCAGTATTCTAATTACTATAAATGTTGTAATAAGCACCACAGCGCGTTAATAACATTTTTGGAGGCTCAAATGCTGCGCTTATTTGAGGGTAGCACATTTGCACAAAGGCACATGTTACAAATTACACTTGTTTTTAAAATAAGAACTAGTACAATTTCGCCAAGGCTGGGTATTCTTATTTTTTTGCCAATTTCAGGCTCAAAATGTTTAATTTTGTTCTTATTTACACACTTTTCAAAGATACCAAATTATTATTTTACAGCAATATTAGTGTACTGTATTTTAGAGGGTATTACATCTGCACATTAATACTTTACTGAATTTTACTACCCTAGCTTGATTTGTTGGTTTTTCTATTTTTTCATTAACCTTTTTTGACATTGTAGCTCATCCTCAATTTGTTCTTATTTTTAAGCAATTTCAGCTTCATTGTTCGTATAAAATAAAAGTGTACTATAGTGCTAAAAATGATGCCATTTTTTGCGAAGTTTGTACTATTAACATTTAGTATTTTTAGTGTCCTTGTCTTGATGATATGAAATATCAAGGTATGTTGGGTGGCATGTGCTCTCTGCGACAATTAAAAATAGATATATTTACAGTATATTTTACAGTGTGACGCTAATTAAAAAGTGCGCGCAAGGAGAAAGTGTTTGTTGCCACGCATATTCGAGAGTGGTTACTTGTGGCAATTTGAAATTCATGTTATTTCCCATATATGCTTTGATTAGCAAACTCCCTTTTTTTTTAAAGATTGTCAGAGAAGGGTGGAAATAAAAATGAAAATAAAATTGTGTCTTGTTATTTAGCAAAATTATTTTGCTAAAGCATTTAGGTGGAGGAGAAAATAAAAACAAAATTTTATTGATGAATGTAGTAATGAAACTCATAAATGCTTTAAATTTACATATAATTAAGTTAAAATCTTAGTTTTGGAGATTTCAGGAGAGAGAGAGAGCATAAATAAAAATAAATAAAAAAATTTTTCTTCTGAAATTTCCATTTTTCATGGCAGATAAGATGTTATTTTTATTCGAAATCATCATTATGCCTATTGGCAGTCTGAGGGTTTGCTAAATAATTTACAAATAGAGTCTCACCTAAGATATACTGTACTGTATTTATCATGGTATTCATGCACTTAGAATTTGTTAATGCAACTTTTGAGTGTCAGTAATTTCATTTGCTTACATATTTTGTAATGAACTTGAGGCTTGTGAAACAAAATGGCAAATTTAGTAGCCTTCTGGAGGGTTGTTGTGTATTGGCTGCTGATGATCAACCTAGATGCATTTAAATAAAACAAATGACTAAAGCAACGTAAAAAGAATAAAAAACAATGTACAGGCGTACATAGCGCGACACGTAGAATGAGCGTTCAGCTAGCGGAGAATGCCACCTCTATGCTCTACTGGCCGCTAAATTGAGTTTTCAATATCACCTAGACATATTTCTTATGAATTATGCTCATAATACACCTCATTAACCATAGCTATCCAGTAACAGATGAGTAAAATATTCACTTGCAAGATTTCGCTAAAACAAACTATATTCGCTTGTTTCACGTTGTATTCCATGCGGTACGTAATCTGGTCAATAATTAATGAACAGTGTTTTCACAGGTTGAAAAGAAAGCAAAAATTATATAATGAAGAATATCAAATTTATCCAAGTTATACACTTTAGTTAACTATTTGTCATATTTAACAACATAAAAACTAGGTTTAGTTTTGTTGACTCCCTCCCTTTGTTTTTTTTTTTGTTAGTTTACTTGCCTTCTTCCCATCTTTCTTAAAATTGTAATTTTTGTTTTATATTTAATATTACGTTTATATATTTTTCTTTGACTTGTGATTTGAATTTAAATTGTCATGTTGTTACCAGGTCTAGATGAGGTCTGACTTTATGAGTGGGGTGCCCTTCAAAGTCTCATGCATCTAGCAAGAATCTCACACATTTAACTCTGACCTTTATATTCTCACGCATTCCAGAATTTTTTCCAATTATATTTTTTAATGTGCTATTTTCTCAAAACAAGCATACAACATGTACAAACACAACTATCGGCACTAGCAATCCCGTAGAGATCGTCACATTGTAATGTGTTCGACGCTGCTTCAGCAGAAACTATAGAAAACTAAATGGGATATCAAAGTGACACTTTGTGTCAATGTATTCACTGTAAAGGTGTATAATATCAACGCTTGACTGTATTTTCCTTAAGGTTTGTGACCTCGTGCATTATTTTCAAAAAATGTCCAATCTCAAGCAAACCCAGAAGAACTCAAGCAAGCCAGTAAGAGATCCTTGACAGGTCTGCCTTCACCAGCTCAGCTTTGGCACACCTCAATTTTTTATTTATTTCTTGGGATTGTTTCATGATGTGCATCGATTTGTTCATGCTAAAAAGTGATACTTTTCATTAGAACAAAATTATCCGTACCACCCGGAATTACAAACAATGCAATGCCCCAAAATGCTTTCAGCCATACTAGTGTGGAAATATATATTGCCTATTGGTTTTGAAACCCTGATACTTTAAAAATCATATGATTACCATTCACACTGCATCAAGATCAAATGACCATGACTGACCATACTCTGTTGGATTTTCATCATCTTGAACAATTCAAATTACACCTATAGAAGAATGAGTAACAGCTGCAATCATTAGGTGTTAATGAACTGTTAACACATACAACTTGTACGTATATCAATTTTAATCAATCATCTGTCCACAGATTAACTGAACAATAATAATATAAAAAATGAGTGTAGTCAAGGAAAATTGCAAACAAGGTGGAAATATTCTTTGATAAACATGTATCTTGAAAATTGAACTCATCTTTGACTGATGAATTTACCTGGGGCAAAATTATTTAATCTGTTATCTATTGTTCTTTATCTAAAGACAAAGGGAAAAGCTATCCAATGTAATTTACACATATGGTACATCAATATAAAATAATTCCCTTTTAAAATAATCCATCAAAGTCTGTCCAAATTTCAACTATCATCTATTGTTTTAGTACATCAGCAAGATTTGTTCAGACAGTGTGGATGCTGGGGGACAGAGAACTGGTGGGGGGCTGCACTGTTAAGGGCCGGCGGAACAGTTTTTCAAATTGTGGGGGGGGGGGGACCCACTTTCTTTTCTTGCATTTTGTTCTTATTAGGTAAATAACAACTCCCTGGGTAAATTAATGTGTGCTATATTGCAATAACTTTACTTTACCATATATTAAAAAAACAGATTGTAACCATGTATCTTTATATTCTGATTTACAAAATTTGTTGTTTTACTATCGCTGTTTTGCCTTCAGTTAATTGTTTAAGTGTTAAAGGGACCTCGAGGATGTAAATCCTTTTCTTGTGGATTGTATATCAATTTTAATCAATCATTGGTCCACGGATCAACTGCACAATAATAATATAAAAAAATGAGTGTAGTCAAGGAAAATTGCAAACAAGGTGGAAAATTTTCTTTGATAAACATGTATCTTGAAGATTGAACTCATCTTTGACTGATGCATATACCTGGGGCAAAATTATTTAATCTGTTATCTATTGCTCTTTATCTAAAGACAAAGGGAAAAGCTATCAAAGTCTATCCAAATTTCAACTATCATCTATCGTTTTAGTACATCAGCAAGAAGACTTGTTCAGACAGTGTCGGCGGAAACAATTAATTGCTTACATTCCCAACATTTTTATTATTATATACAGGGGAAAATTTTGGAGAGGGGTGGGCCGGCCCCAGCCCCCTCGCTTTTTGGAAGGTTAAAACAAATTTTTTTTAAATAATTTCGTGGGGCATGCCCCAGCCCCCTAGGGTGGTGTTATCTCTATCGGCCCCCACCCCCTTTTCGGACATTTCTGGATCCGCCCCTGATATATATTACAATGTTACAGACGTGTTTGTACAAACAGAAAGTCAACAAAAAGCATACAATCTAGTTTAGCAGGCAATAAATATGACACACATAATAAATTTAACATGCACATAAATTCAATAAGAAGTCGAACTTACAAAGTATATTCTGTCTCTTCTCATCTACAGTAGTGTGGGTAAATGCATGGAGGTATCTTTATACCTCCATGTAATGGTGTGTGGAGCTTCTGAAGTATTGTGAGTGTATGGATGGGGCTATCATTCTGTGTGTGTGTGTGTGTGTGTGGTAGGTCATTAAGAATTGATTACATAAGTTTTGTAAAAGGAGTTGATTACTTACATATGTTAGTAGCAATTAGAATTGGCTCTGTAGACAAATGAAGGAATTTTTATGTACAAACACCATTGAAGTAAGGTCACTACCTTGGTAAAAACACAACACAGTAAATTAAATTTACACAATCTGTTATGAAAACTTAAACCACTTTGTTTTATAGTAAGTTTATTTTTATTTATCTTGCAAGCCCCATAAATTTTTGGAAAATTAAAAAAACAAATGAATTTGATTGAATTTAATAATCTATCTAGTTGTTAATTAATAATGGAACCATTCTCATGATGGACCCGAAACTTCGATCTTTCTTGTCATTACATTTTATTTTGAAATTATATAGTAAGCGTCTCTTAATTAGTTGTTAATAACTCTTTGTAAATGGTCTTAATTTGCCTTTGTGTCTATGTCGCCTATTTTCAAGTTTACCTTCATTACTTTAATTTTGTTTTTTCTTTGAAAAGACGAAGTGTGCCACTGTTATAAAAGTGAAGATTCCAAATAAATTATTATTATTTTTATTATTATTATTATTATTATTATTATTATTATTATTATTATTATTATTATTAGAGTGCCAATTTCTGGCTACCTGGAGGTGCCTTAGGTCCAGAGAAAAATCTGGGTAGGGCCATACAACGCATGAAGCGCTGAATGGGTGGAGATTTTTGTTTATAAACTCTTGACAATACACTGGAACATGGAGTTGAGACTTGTTTTGGAGTATCATGCTCCCCTCTTACTCCTTTGTTTTCTTTTCTTCCCCATATCATTTTTTTTTTGGGGGGGAGGGGAGGTGGGCACATTTCTCCCTGGATTCACTATGGTATCCATAAAATTTTGTCGAGCCTCTGCCATGGTAAGGCTGATGTGGTCGGGACCCTCTACCTGTAAAAGTCCCTACCTGGTCCCCATCAATTACAAATCCCTAGATCCCCAATGAAATGTATCAAAACTACAGTAGTTGTCTTTAGCAATTTATTTATATAGATAACATTCTGTCACAAGTACCTCAAATGCAGATATCACATACCAGAGATTTAAATTACAATTGCACACAGATATTCTATACATTCCAATTTATTTCTACTTCTAAAACTTCAATAAATTTGTTGGTTTCCCATAATAAGCTTTGTTATTTTACCTTTTATGTACAGCATGTCTATGTGCAGTTCTCCAAAACTTATTTATTTATAGTGTCTTAGATTGATAACACATTCAATGACATAGCACTGATTTCAATAGTGAATAACTTAAACAAAAAAGAAGTGAATATCAGAAATATATAAATTAAATTAACAGTAATTAAAAGAAAATATGTAACAGTGGTGTCAACCATTATATATAAACAATTTGATTTAGGTAAAGGCAAACAAACAAACTGGGCACTGACAAAGAATATAAATATTATTGGTTGTTGATTTTTAACTAAAATTAATTAATTTTTTTTGGGGAGTTTGTTCTATGCCTTTTTGCAGTGTATAAAAATTATTCAAAAAAAAAAAAATACAATACAGCTTATGGTGGAGGTTTTTGGTTGTGAGATTTGATTGACAGATAAACATCGAGCATCATTCAGTCATGTGATCTCGGACATTTTAATTTCCTTTGACAGCTGGTTGTCAATGCGAAACATACGTGAGCCTAGGCCTAGATGTCTATGCTTGGTTATAGATACCCAAATTTACACGAGCAGTGCGCATCAGTGACTTGGCCTTTGCTGGCAACGAGGTTGACTGAATGCGACTTTTCCTTCTTCCTTTGGGAGCAAAATACAGAGGCTTTTACAACAATTTCCCCGCCTGTTCCATGAAATAGATTAACACTATGAATATATGATTTATTTCCATACCGCCTACCCTGAATTTTCTTTCTTAAAGAAGGTTGATAGCAAAGAAAATGTTGGCCAACTCGGTAAATCTAGCCGCCAAGGTTTTTGTGACTTTGTAAGCGGGGCTGCGCGTCCTTGTCGACATGTCAATTAATAAGCATTTATTGCAAATTATATACTGATTTAAGAAGAACATATCCCCCATCATATTATATTAACTTTCTAACAAATGAAAAATTTTATCAAATTATGTCCTCGCAAAACAGTAATATTATTAGAAAAGTATGTTTATTTATTTACCATGAATTTAAGAGAAAAGAAAACAAGGAAACATGAGTGTATTAATGAAATTTATTTAAGGTATTGTCACAGCATGTTTACTTAATTTTTAATAATTTGTTTTACAAGGGGCCGGAGGCCTGGAGTTTTGAATAAATTCCCTATATGGGAGCGAGATTATAAAAAAAAATAAGCATTTAAAAATTACCTACCTTCAAAAATAATTTCACACATGATGTTCACTACTGTATATATTTACCACTGAAGGTTCATTATTGGTCCTTCCTTGTATTTACCTAACCCACAACTGTATAGAAGTATAATTAAGGATGTATATGCAGAGCACTCTTGTTGGTAATTCAGTTGCATACCTTTCTTATTGCAACTAACAACCCAAAGCTTTTTAATGAGACTTGTTTATGGAACATCACATAGTTCATTCCATTCTGTAAGAAGTCATTTTTAGCAATGAATAAAAACGAGTTTCGTTAAAAAGTTCATATATATTAATTCATCATCAAAACACTTCCAAGAACTATAAACGACGAGATAAATTTTCGAATCTGAACCATCTCATTTCCAAGTCCTTCTATTAAAGTAATCTCTTCCTTTCTTTCTCTTTACCACCCAGGCTCAAAACACATCTGTAATGCCCCCATAAAATCCATTTATCAACAAACACCCACACCACTAAAACTCATTCATTCCAAAAACTAATAGCATATCACCCATTGAAGATATCACCAATGACAAGAAGAAGACATTTATTATCAGAACATTTGTCAGAAGTGAACTTTACTGATTGCCTATTAATAGTTTAACCAAGGATAACACACACACACAAAGACCAGAGAGGTTATGTTTGTTAATATTTGTATACATACAAACTACTAACTACTATATACATATACATACATTTTTTATACTGTTAATATTATTAATAATGTGAGATATAACTCAGAAATGGCCACACTGACAATCAACTGTTCTACATCTAATAAAGATCTTATTTCTATTGGTGTTGTATTCAGGTCAAAAGGAAAAAATACTAAGAAGGATATTGAGAAATCTTAAGTACATCTTGCTATCTCAGGTCTGGATAATTCTCCCAGGGACCCATCTTAATAAAAAGTCATATTAGTTAAGGCACCAGTAATAATTTATATCCAACAGGCAAATATACTGTACATCAACAATAGTAAAATTATATGACTTGTTTTTAAATTTCTGTTTTTCAGATTTTTTTTTTTATGTTAAAAAAATATATAGTTATAGTTACTTACATATAAATAGCTGTACGCTTTGTCTGATGTCTGCTTATTCCCTATGTTTCAGATAGTTTCCTTCAGTTCAATTTTGAAATATTTTGAAGATAAATTTTAAGTCTCAAGTATTTTTAAGAAGCTGGCCCGCTCTGTGATTTGGCTGCTTTACCGGTCTGCATTCAATTGAAATCTGTGAGCTGTCAAAGTAGCACTTTTGCTTTAAGGACTAATTATGGGCTTTTGTCTGCACTAATCCCCCGACTACGGAGGATTAGATATGTTTGGGTAATGGTTAAGTAGGATTAGTTCCGTACAAGAGAAATGAATAGGGGCACCTCACACCAATACACAATGCAAACAGCAAAACATCATCTACATTGTTAACAACTATTTTTAAAGGATAAATCCGGAAAAAAAAGAACTGTGCAACAGACGGTGTATCTGATGACTGGGTTTAAACTAAGATGTTTAATGAATTGGACAACACTGAAAGAAAATTGTAACCACTTAATAAACACAAAGCTGCTTATTATGTCACTGAACATGGAAATTCTTAGGGATCACCGACTTAGAACTGTGGATTGGGAAATGGGGCAGAAGTAAAAAAACAGGGTGTACATCAATCAAAAATAGTTAAAACTTGTGTCTAAACAATTAGCACGCGCTAGTTGATACAAAATTACAGACATGGCACCAAAGTCAATCTGTAAATAATTTTCAGTTTTTATTTTTCCCGGCCCGGTGCCAAAGCCATTGCCTGAAACTTCAATCAAGATTAGTGTAATGAGATTGCTGCTGGTGATCAATATCAATTAAAATGCAATGTAAACGCTGCAGAAATCAAATGACAAAAATTAAGTTTTTTACAATTTAAAATTACGTTTCAATAATAGCAAATTATTCCACATTTCCAATATAGTATGTCATCTAAAAACAAAGATCTGTGACTAAACATTAAAAATTCCTATAACAAGAAATAGGTCAAGGGTAAGCTCTGATTTAACTCCTTAAATGCAACCATGGTGAAACAAGCTCTCATCCCACCATTCCCCCTCCCCCCTCTCATCCCACCATTCTGCCACATCTAGATGTATATAAGAGACAGCCCCCCACCCTCCCACACAAACACTCATTTTGAGACTTACTGTGTGAAGTTATTTTTCATTCAATCTGAAGGTTTATAGAGTGGAGTTCGTTCTTGTTCCATATGAAGCTAATACTGAACAACAGTATTATGGCCTACCTATTATTAGCAAAGGGAGATGGGGGTGGGGGGTGATAGGGAGCATGGTGGGGAGGTATGTGCAGTCAAAGTAATAACTTTGCCCTGGGCTGAGTTTCCCACTAATTTTACAGTAATTAATTACTGTAAAATTTTTTCTGTAAATTTACAGTGGGGAGTTGGCATAGAAGTACAATTTTAAAAGTGTGGGGGGGGGGATGAGGATTTCTTCCCAAGACCTACTTAGATGCACCACTGTGTAGTGAATGGAGTTGATTCTCATTCTGATATTTACAGTGGAATTCACTTTCTGTGTAAAAATCTTGGAATTTGCAGCAATTGATGCCAATACAGCAGTATTGGCTGATAGGCATTTTGCATTAAGCTGGGCGTGCATCATCAGAATTTTGTCAGTTTTATTAGGCCAAATAAAAAGAATTTCTAGTTTCTCATCCCCTTGCGAATCCTTTTTCTCTGCCTCACCAATTTTTTCCCCCTTTATTTTACGCAATGTACGAAAATCTGGCTAACTCACATCAGTAAAATTCCTCTCTCGATCATTCACGGTTGGAGATACATATGGGATCATGTCTAGTGCTTCTTTTATTTGCTTTCAATGTGTCTACTTGGTAAAAGTAAAAAAAAAAATCGCTAAATTCTAATTAACTTGTGGTTTCGCCCTTGGAACCCACTGACCACGACCGCGTCCGTTTTCGTCGGGGACACTCCCCCCGCCCTCGCCCCGCCCCAAATGCTATGATGTGTATGTGTTGCTTTATTTGTAGTCAAAGAACGTTATACATTAGTTTTCGGAAACACTCACAAGTTAGAAGATAAAACATGGAAACTTTCAAACATGCTTACGAAAAAGTTCCCGGCCCCTATACGCAATGAATATAATATTAATAGGCCTACATAACAACTGAACTATTAATATACAGCAGTAGCAATAGTACAGAGGTATAACAGCAGCGAAAAACGCAGTCAGTTGTATTCTATTTAGTTTGCAAATCAGTAGTATAAATAGAAGGGACGTAAAAATGTGATGCGCTTACCTTAAATAATTAACAGTATTAACGCTTGTTGATTAGTTGAAAAAAATTAGGCCTCTATACAGCAAACATTAAGCCACAAAAATAACAAACTAAGTGTTGTTTTAACTACAAACAGTCAAAAACGCTTGTGCTCTTCACGTGTTAAAGCGAGCCAGTCACGATCTTTCAGACGATCGCAATTTGTATAAGAACAATCACGCAATTATAATAATCTGCAAAACATTACGATGAAGATGAAAAAAATGAAATGTATTTGAGACTATTAAATTTGGTTCCGTCCGTTTCTTCTCCGCACGTACGACACGTTCTCTTCTAAGCGTTTCTGATTCTGTCGCTACCAACTAATTAAATATGCAAAAGCACAGTGATCGAAAGTGGGAGGAGGCAGATCGCTGGAAATGCAATTGAGATGGACACCAAATCAACTTCTCGAAAAGATATTTTTTTGAAACAGTGATCGAGTTTTGTTCCACATTATTTGGCAAGAACTCATGCAGAGTATGCACACGAATGGGTTGCTCTCTAAAAATCATTATTCATTAATGAAGACGCTAACGATGTCTATCTTCCTGTTGCTAATTTTCTCGACCTTCGTGCTTAGAGGTAAGTCTGGTATTGATTTTTATCTTCTTTTTTTTCTTTCATCGTTTATCAGAAGGGCTAGTTGGACCAGTTCTTTTTTATCGAATAATTATAAAATCAATGTATTAACAGCCGGGTGAATTGGTAAAATACCGGTAGGCCTAACATTTGATCAAGAAACCTATATTTTTCCATTCCAATAGTTTCCCACCAGCACTAGTTCTCAACTTGTGCTCAGACGGCACTTAACATTAGACCCACGAATCGGCATCGCTATATTTTCGATGAATTATGTTCTCAATCGATTTATGTAGGTGATCAACTCGGATCCAATCAAATCCAACTTATTTTGATACCTGTTGCTTACGTCACAATGTCGTCATCTATACCTGTTGCTCCTTGTAAATAATATCGATTGGATTGATCTCTTTCATATACAACTAGTTTACACCCACGTATACCAGACCTACCAGTGACCATAACAGTGTCTGCCATCAAGCAATCAATAGGACTATATTGCATATTTTTTTCACTTACATTTTTCATTCAATCTTGTTATGATTATCGACATAACTGAAAAAAAACACGATAAGTATAACGTTTACAGGAAAACAGTATTGTAAGAAAAACATTACTCCTCTAGGATTTTTTTTTTTCGTTTAGTACTGTTACGTGCAGCATATTCACTTTCTCGACAGTAAATCCATATCAAGGAATGCGGCATTGATCATTTGAGTTTCTATTCTTTTATTTGGAAAAGGAGATGTGACAATTAATGGGTCAGTAATTATTGACCGATTAAAATGTAAACATAGTTCTTCTTACCATTCTGGTTTGTTTATATTGTTTATCAAGCGCAAATGATGTTTGAACCGCACTTACCCGTTCCCTCAAGCGTAAAGAAATATTTGACCGCACTTACGCATTGCTAAAATGCCACATGTTATACAGTAGGGTGCCACCTGCTTCAATGCCACCTGGAACTGAACTTAGTCTGCTGCCCTCAATGGTAAAAAAACTTTCAGTAGAAGCTTCAAATACAATTTAGTCGATTTTTATTCAACCCATAAAATTGTAACTCAAATATTTTAGAGCAGTACATTGAAATTAAAGTACATAATGTATGTGGGCATACATTTATCCTGCTATCTCCTACAAATGTAAACATTTTGAACTACCAAAATTCTACTTAAATTACCAGCCAATTTCAGGTTCTGTGCAAAAAAGCTGTTGTAACACTGATCTTAATTACTGTTGTATTATTACATAAGAATTTTTTTCTCATTCTAATTTTTAGATAAATAACTTAATTCAATATGTAAATTAGGAAGCAATTCAATGTTGAATTTCATTTTTCAAATTTTTAATTTCATCTTTAAATTGTTTTGTGGTTATGTTTGAATTTAAAGCAAAGAAAAATCCCAACAGAGGGATGAGAAAGCTGAACTAAATTTCTATTCCAATGAAAAATAATGGTCATTTTGAATATTTTAACTCACTTAGTGGAACCAATTCCCTGCCATGGGTGAGGGGGGTGGGGTGCATTTTCATCACTCAGCTTATGCCAATAATACAGATGGATACATTGATTGGTTGACTTATTCTGTGATTGATTGACTGAACAGGTAATGTTCCTGATCAATTGAATAACTGGATTTTCCATAATAGCTCAATTAATAGTCCAAAATTTTGAGGGTCCCAAGTGATCATCTTCTGCTGGACAGTTCACCCTAATTAAATACGGTTCAAATAAAAATAAAATAAATATTAAATAAATGTAAGTATATTATAAATGTGAATGTATATATTGTGTCTCATAGGTCTACTCTTCAATATATATATATAAATGAATTTCTTAACAATTTTGGGATTTAAAACTTGGTCGAGTTTCACTGCATGGGGTTAAGCAACCGGATTTTTCACTATGACAACAATTGGCCGTACCAAGAATAAATTAATTTACAGTACCAACATATGCTACTTTCACCACAAATTAAATATTTCAAAAGATGTTTGTGTAAGGAAATTCAAATAATAATGATGGAATGATGTTTTACTCAGCTTGACACAAGTTATTGTACTGATGTCCCCAAAAATATTTGTGAACAAACCCACATGAATGACTTGAGTGATCTTTTCAGAGAAAGTCACTGTGATAAAATGCCAGAAGAATCATCATCATTCCTATTGAATCTAATATTATTACCATAACTTAAACTTATGAGAATATTTAAGTTACTACCTTTCAATATATAAGTATATATATATATATATACATGCCTGAGATTATATACTAAACTCAAAATATAAGACAACTTTTGGGACCGGGTTTCAATGGTCTTTTATAGCAGGTTTAATCTCTAAATAGAGTAATGAAGATTAAAGACAGTTGTTAATTTACGACCACAGAAAAGTGGTCTTTAATTGAAAGTGGTCTTCAACTGGAAGGGTCTTAATTTAGAGATTAATGTAATTGCATTTGTTAAAAATTTTAATCACTTTTATGTTACTATTATGTAGGCCTATTGTATGTCAATTTTCGCCAAGAGGGTTTTAACTATCAATTAGATATTAACCACCAGTATTCACTATTAAAGATTGAAGTATTTTATTGCCTTTTAGAAAATATATATTGGCAAACAGTAGGGTAAGAAACTTTTGATAGCCATTTAAATAGGACATGTACCCCTTAAGTGTCGCTGGATATTGATGAACAGTCAAGGAGGAAAAGTTCACCAACATACCACGCTCACTTTAATGAACTTCACGTAGATGTTATTAGATATATGACAATACTATTCACATAATGTGTTAATCTTTACTGTCTGGAGAACATTGTTGCCTTTACAGTCTAACGTAAGTCTAGGCAATGGCATAGCAATAGGGGTTCACTGAACTACGGCCCCCGAGCAGTCCTCAGTGGTTGACAAGACAAAAAGGGATGAAACCCACATAAGCAAAATTTATAATGATTGTAAAATAGTTTTGACAATTCCGACTTATTATTTCAGACATTCAGGTGATTCACGAAGCAAGTAATGATGTTGAGCGTAATCTGTTAATTAAAATGAGAGGTTTCCTGTCTGGATTTCAAGATTAATGGCTTAAAAGCTTAGAAAAAAAAAATTGGCAGTCTACTAAACCGAGATAAATTATTGAAAACAAATAGGAAAAAAGAAAGAGGAGAACAGGATACAAAAACCAAGACTGCAGAAATACAATAATAAAGTAAACAAAATAAAATTTGTATAAATAGGCCAAAAATAGGCCTAAACTCCAAATAAAAAAAATAAAAAAACATAATAATCTTATTAGAAAGTTCAATGCAAGTTCAAGTTCAGGTTTTGGGATAATATTCATATTCCAACAATTTATGCAGATTTATTCAGAATACATAAATAATATACATTATCAAGAAGCATATATTACAATAAAGCAGACTGAACGTAGGCCTACTTAAACATTTTTTACTTTGTTGAGGCAAATCAGGCTGGAAATTGTGAAGTCTCATCAGTAAACACTGCATTTCCAATAATAAGCCATAGAGTGGAATGATTTTTCCCCGCTTTTATTTTTTAGTAGAATTTTTACAGCTTTTTTATATAGCTGATGAGTTGACAGTAAACATTAGTCCATAAAGTACATAAAATCTTTCACGGTAAATTACATTTCAAGTTGGTAGCACTTTTGTATCCTTGGCAACATCTTAATTTGTTTAAGAAAGAACATTTTTCTTATTCTGCAAGTGCCAAGTTGGCGAGACTAATAGAAGCCACTGTGTGTGCACTCAGCCGTAAAAATCATTTGGTCGCTGGTTCAAATCACATGCTCTTCTGTTTCCCAGGGCAGATTTAGAGGAAGATAAACAGGCTTTAGTGCCCGCCCACCCCTAAAATTGTATCAACAAGCATGTTTTTATGAAATAATAGCCTAGAACGTTGGCATAAATACAAACTAAGAACTCAGAAAATATAGTTTATCAGCTGCACCAGTATCATGAGGGGACCATCTTGCATAGTTAGGTTGAGGTATAGATTGATTCAAATCATCTGAAATTGAAATATCTGGTTGCCCAACCCCCTGTTTTTATGTACAGAGAGAGTTGCACATTACTTAAAAGAGCGGTTAAAGTGATCATTGGTCAATGTACTCGCAACAGAATAGTATTAAGGTCCTTTTCAGGCATTTTTTAAACTTATAAGGATTTTTTAATGGGTGACAGGAAAATTAGAAGAGAAACACATTACATTCGTAAAAATGTTTTTCATCAGGTACTTGAGAAATTTGAGTTACTTTTTTGTTAGAAACGTGTTGCATTGTAATTGCTTGTATTTTGTAAGCAGAGCATCAAAATGAAACGGCCTCACAGGTCCCAATATCACCAGTTTTATTGATTTACACTTTTTGTTAACAGGTTTATGATGAACATTTCTTCCCTAAAACAGAGATTATCAATCTCCCATGCTATTTCACCTCTCCTCCCACTCAGGTTATTTTATGTTCATGGTCAAATGGTCAATTATGGTTGAACCCAAAGGCACTGAAGGGGATGTTCATTCAGCACCCTGTCACAGAGATGTATTAGAGTGCAAAGTAACCCTACAGTGCATTGTATAACAATCATTCTAGTTTAATGTACATTTCCCCCCTTTAAAGTTGCAGTCAATGTTTTATCATTATCATAATACAGTAAAACTTGCTTAAGTCGACTTTTCATAACTATTAAATTAATTTCTAAGTTGATCTTACTTTATATGCCAAATTGTTGTGTTTTCCATTAATTAACGCCCTGCAAGTCGAATTTTATCACAGTTAAACAATTTTTCAATGTCATTTTTGATTTGACTTAGACAAGTTCAACTGTATTAATAACTTTTTTCTTTAATCATGGTAAAACTTTACACAACAGAAATTAAAAATTTCAGCAATGGCATGTCCTCAAGCTAATTAAGTACTTGAATCGAAATCTAAAAACACACATTAAAACTTAAAACATCTTAGGTATTATTTTATGTATTGAGTTCCATTTTACAAATTAGTGTTACATCTTCAAATTTTATATCCTTGATTTTTTTTCTCTTGTTGCCTGTGCAATTCGGGATTGGCCACTATCAGAGGTGCTTTGATTGTTCACTTGTTGGCCTTTTGTTCCTTTCTTGTAGCTTTGCTTCAAGAAAGAGATGGTAGGTTCTAAAGGAAAATTAACTCCTATTCCCAATGGGATTCACCGGCCATAAAATAACAGCAACTTTTCATTATCGGGACATGAGCAAAATGTGTGAGATTTGAAATTCCAATCTCAAGGTGGAGAACCAAGAGAGCAGCCCCTCCTCCAGCATGTCCAAGTTTTTGATGTAGTTTTATGACTACAATGAGGTGACAGGGTGTCATATAGTAGCCAATCACATGACAAACAGCGCATGGTGTTTACATTTTCTTTAGGATGGACTTGTTATAAATGAATGATGCAAACAGATGGGGGCTAGCTCTCAGATGTGATAGAAACTACTTGTTTGCAACCACTTTGCAAGTTTCCTGATTATAATGAGAGTTAAATCTCGTAATATAAGCTCGCATTCTTGTTCCCTTCGTCATTTCTGATGAGTACTCAAGCTGTCATTAAGATCCACATCTTTGATTCATGGAAATAATTCAAAATATATCCGGCAGGTCCAATATTCAACAAAATATCACAAATTATACATAAAAACCAGCATATATTTTAGACCAAGAAAAACCAAAATTAGTTTATCATCCCAATATTTTGAAAAAAAGGAGAATGATGGCCCTTTTTTTTTTACTGTGAGATGGCAAATCCAAGATGGTTGATGGGAAACAGCTATACTTTCTCACTTTTACTAAGTAGACACATTGAAAACAAAAAAAAGAAGCACTAGACGTGGTTCATACCATATGTATCCCCAACTACGAACGATCGAGAGAGGAATTTTACCGATGTCAGTTAGAAAGATTTTCGTACATTTCGTAAAATAAAGGAAATTTTTAACAAAATAAAAATTGGTGAGGCAGAGAAAATGAATGCGTGAGAGGACGAGAAACTAGTATTTTTTTTTATTTGGCCTTATTGGTTTCTTTAAAATGTGGAAGGCATATTTGTTTTGTTACTCTATATTATTATATAATGTTATCAGTGGTACAATGGTGGTCCACCGATAAATTTCGTAGATAGTATGAAACTCAAAAAATGTGATGCAAGCCATCATTATTCTTTTTTGTTCTTGTTCATGAATTCTAAAGATAAAAAAATGACATTCCAAAGAGTTTGTTTCATACAATCTTATCAGTGATTATGTAAAGAATTTCTTGTTTTTCCCTTTAATATTTAAAATAATTATTAATCTTAAACTAAGTACCATAATTTAAAACTCATTCCAAAAAGATGATCAGTAAATAGAAGTAGGAAGTAGTAGTAGCTTACTCGGATTTTAAAGTCAAGGTCGATTAATATTCAATTGACTATACTGTAGCCTCAGGTCTGTAATTTTCTCTATTTTAAGGGGGGGGGGAGAATAGGGGTAACTCGACTTAGTTTCTTTTAGTAGGCAGTCATTCTTTAAATGTTTCAATTTTATTAATATTTCTTTCTATTATTTATTTTCCCACCCTTTTTTCTCAAATCTGCAAATGTTTATTACAACTACAATTTATATTACTAGAGCATATCCTAAAAAATCTAAATGGCCTAATTGTTTCAAAGTAGGCGGTGTGAAGCAAGTGGTTTCTGGGATTAGATATAAGATGATCCATGGTTTTAAAGATTTGTTGTCATGGTAACAGAGTAATTCTTCATGAAGCCAGGTCACTTTGGCTCCAGTTGCTTCACAGATCGTAATCTCCGTGTTAACATTGCCATGATCAACTCAACATGATAAGAATTGCAAATTTGATTTCATATGTATCTATTCAACAGATGGTAAGCAACTTGATCAATTATCGGGAAAAATTGAAAACTACATTTTTCCCAATCAATTGATTTATTTATTTATTTCATTTGGCATCACTTCCCAGGAAATGGAATAGCAGGAATCCTATGGTCATCAAAAAGATGTGTGACTCTTTATAAGAATGGTAAAAACCGAAAAAAATCCAGCAAACCGTGCACTAATTTTTCATTAGTGCACAGTTGGGGAAAATAACATTGGGAGTTACAGTGGCGGAGCCAGCGGAGTGGTGGGGGGGGGGGGGGGGGGGGGGGGGGGGGGGGGGGGGGGGGTCAAGCCACTCCGCCGGACAGAGCTTGTCGGGTAGTCAGACCATAAAACATATAAAAATAGGCCCACAACAAGCCAACACATGTCTGTCACAATCTCAGAGTGCCATTTTCGGTCATCTAGATGTTGATATTCTTTTAAAAATATCTCATTTGGGAGGGGGAACCCCCTCCCAACCCCTTCTCCCAGCTCGAGCCTACAATCTCAAGTCCCCCTGTCGGACAACTTAGCCCCCCCAGAAAATATATCCTAGAGCCACCACTGAGTTACAGTGATGATTGCCTTTATTATTGATATATGTATCAGTGATTTGTTTTGCTACTTATCCGTCGGTTTGTTAATGATCCGATCCTGTTCATGTTGTACTGATGATAAAATAAAATATATACTACTTGATCATGGTCTTTGACCGAAAGTACTTATTACCCGTATTTTTCAAATAAATTTTGATGCAAATCTTCACTGTATCTCCTGTTTTATTTTATTTTGAGTACAGAGGTTAATGACACAAAAATATTAATAATTATTAAAATAAATTCTTTAATAGTCACTTCACCTATCTTCTTCGTGCCATGAGGCACATAAGGCCATATTCTTCAATTGTAAATCTGCATAAATGTTTGTAACTTTATGAAAATATAATACTATCTCTTCTTCTTGCTGTCTATCATGTCCGATGATGACTAGGTAGGTACTAATACTAATAATACTGTAATAATAATAATAATAATAATAATTTTAAAAGTAAGAAAACATAACAGTAATAATTCTTACTCTGAGCCTGTTCTGGTTGCGAGAGATGATGGTATTCCACACTGACGACCAGTCAGTGAGTGAGTTGCTGAAATCCTGGGTCTTGATCTAAAAAGACATTCTATAAATTAATAAATGTTGCCCTTCCAATACATTATTGGTGCCCAAAATAGTAGGCCTAGGAGTAAATATACAATAAAAACAAAAATAATAATAAATATTATTTTAAATTGATATATGCTTGGTGTAAAGATGTCATTAGAGGGAAAGAAGTATCCATTTCTAATTAATACCCCATAAATGTCCATGAATAAACCCAAACCACACAAGTTAATTTGCGCATTTAACACAAATCTTTCAATTTCACAATATATCAAAGTTGAATTGTTTGCATGTTTTAAGTTGAAGTTACAAGAAGGTTAATCACACTGGGACCAGTTGCCCATCCATCCTGGCATGGTCAGGGACTAGCCATCTCTCTACTCAATGCTTAGTAGATGATGAGGTACAGTATTACCACCTGGTATAAGGTGAGAACAGATGAGGATGACTTACCTCATCAGACTCCAGAGAGAAGTGTAATGTTACTTTGGTTTTAGATCGTTGACCATTGTTTCGACAATTGGCAAATTTCCTGTTGTTAATAAATAATATAATTGATGGAGAACAAAAGAAATGTACTTTTTTCATTATAATAGGCTACCTTCATTATACAGAATATTGATGAAATTTGAATTAGTTTGTGTTTCAGCAAAAATTCTAACATATTAATTTGTGTATTTTCAAATGACCTAGTTAAAAATATTTCTTTGAATCACCTTGTTTTTTCTAACTTTTTGATATGGAGTTCTTATAATTTAGCCTTGCTACCATGACAACCCAACATCCATTAATCTAATTTTTTTATAAAAGTACATTCCTCCTTGGAATGAGTTTCTACTTCGATTAAAACATGATACTGATTAAAAAGATAATTATCATTTAATATTCAAAAAGTTGTGGAAGTGGAGTTGTATACCTTAGTTATTAAGATGCTTGCCTTCCACTTCCAAGGTTCTGGGTTCAATTCCTCTGACAGCAGAACTTCTCTCCACTCCAAATTAACTCCACTTTGTAAGCCATTTGGTTTAAAGTATCGATCCATTCCGTAATTGGCGAGTTACTTGATGTTGGATGCGAATACAATTTTTTTAAAAGGACCCTAGTAAAATACTAAGTCCAATTGGATAGCTGAAAACTAAAAAATTGTTTTTACATGAATTATTTTATACAATATTTATTTATTTAATGCTAAATTACAATCATCAATGAGTATTTAAAAGCTACCAACAAAGTAAGGAATAAGAATGTGCAACAAGTGAATGCGTGGGAAACTATACACGCTGTATTCTTTTTGAATAGATATTGTTTTATTACTATGCGGCCACATGATGAACTCGTAAAATATTCAGAGCCTTTTGTATATTGTGAATCATACAAGAAAGTGTAATATCAAAATATCAATAAAACTATACGATATGCTGCAATACCAAGAACCACATGCTGAGACAACTTCTCAATATTCAGAACCCTCAGTTAACCGCCCAATAATCCTGCCATTAAGCAGGTAAATTTACATTATTTAGTTTAATACTAAAGAATAAGGCAATGTTTAGCTAGATGTTTGTAAAATAAAAACAAATTAGTTCATTATGATCTAGATTGGATTAACAATTAAACACTACTTTCCTTCTCAAATCCAGTCATATTATTAATTTTACACCATCAGTTGTTTGAGAACTTCACCATTAATTAATGAGTGATGGAAGAATATTCCCTGCTGCCAATGATTAAATATCAGTAATAAAAATAATAATAATAATAATAATAATAATAATAATATTAATATTAATAAATAATAATAATAATAATAATAATAACAATAATAATAATAATAATAATAATATGCACCAATTTTTACTTAATGGGAATATCTTTTGTGTTTTTTTCCCTTTAACATCGTTTTTTTAATTGTTCTCTAATTTCTCCATTGTCTAAGTTCCCCTTAAGGTAGGTTTTCATAACATCATAATAATGAATAATAATAACAATAACAATAATAATAATAAAGAAGAATAAGATACTTAGAAACACTAAAGAGAATGATCTGAAAACATTTTCATCTACATAAACTATATAATATGCTCCGAAACAAACAACCACATGATTGGACAACATTTAGATAGATATAGTTGGAAATTTTAAAAGCATGATTGCAAAACATTTACTCCTTAAATAAAATTATTATATATTATTTTATTGAGCACTTCAAAAGCTTTACTATAATTCAATAAATGATTACTTGCTGACATCAATGAAATAAACTTACCTGTGGATAGAAATGTAAAATAATATATTTTGGAGCATTCAACTATCTTCCCCATTTAATGTATAATATCTATCACCCCAGAATGATTTGTTTAAGCATCTCCTAATGATATTGTCAATGCATAATTACCTAATTACCTTCTAATAAAGGATTTGTTTTTCAATATCCATTAAACCTAATTTAAATTCTGAACTAAGAGCTTTTTATCTGAAAACATATTAAGCCTATGTACTTCAATTTAACGGTAGGCCTAATAATGAAATGGGCCGGAAAAATATTTCAACATTATCACCCGAGATAAATTAATTGCCATGACACACTTTCTTTTAAATCTATTTCATTATTCATGCTGCTATACTAAAACTGACTGCTGGTGTTCAGGGTAACCCCAGACCCTGTGGGGGTATATAATGCAGAGCTCTTGGGATCAGGAAAAACGCCCTGAATCTGAAGGCAAGATTTCAAAATGTGTGCAAATTTGAGCAATTTTTCCACTGTGAATCATTTATATTTTAGAACTACTTTAAAATTGGTCCAAACACTTGACATGAGAGAAAATGTTATTAATAGATCGTCAACAGTTAAACCATAGATAACACAATCAAATTATATAATACACTAGTTTCATGACAATACACAGCTTATTGGATATATGTCTGACAAATATCTTTTGGCATGAGATATATTAAAAGAGCCACAGGGCATAATAATAATTACTGTAAATTCAAGTCATAGTCTGTTTATAAATAAATAAAATTTTAGTTATATATGCAATAATACACATCGCTAATTAAACCTCCCTAGTTGGTTGAACTATAGCTTAAGAGACATTACTTCAAGTCAATTAGAATGATCAAAAATGTTCCTAACGTTTAATTAAAGAAAGGTCAGCCTGCTTTTAATGTTATTTATAAGAAACACATTTTTATTTTATCATGATCCAAGACTTACCAGAAATTGAGAATCATTTCAGTTTTTAAATAAAATTATATAAAAATAGTTGGATGAACTATACATATTTATAGTTCGTTTGTTTAGGTCTACACTGTATTGTGTGTTGGAAAGAAACGTTATTTAAAATCATACACTAGTTTTGAGATTTTACTGTGACTCATGACATTCCCTGAAATTTAGAACAAAAAAAATGTATAGCAAGATTTCATTGTGTTTCAATTTGATGTCAATTTACAATCAAATTACAAGGAACAGATTCTGAATCTGAACACATCATCATTCAGTAACGAATGAAGCAAGCCTTTGTGGAGATGAGATTTGACAAATAATTATAACAACAAAACTTGCATTGAATTGTAATTCAACAATTAGACATCATCAAGATATTTTGAATGCAAAGAGAAACTGTACACATATCTACATATTTTTTCAATTCACATTCACCTGATGAAGACCACAATGTGGACAAAAGCTTGTTATGTGTATTAATACAATTTGTAAGTCTGTAAAGTTCTCCTATTTACTGTATATCTAAATAGGAAATCCCTTTACATATGTTTAATATTATTATTATTATTGGGAGTGATGTTTTGCCCTACCTGACATGTTATCATACTGAATACTCAGGCTAGTTATCTGGAGGTCGTGGGTTCGATTCCCACCTGAATCACTTGTAAATTTACAGTATTTGGGAATGTACTGGGTATTCGGTACAATAATACGTCAGGTAGGGCAAAACATCACTCCTACGATAATTCTTGATGCAAACTCAAGTCGTAATATTATTTTATTATTATTTTTAGAATTTACTACCAATTATTATATTTATCATTATAATATTATATATATATTATATTAAAATCGTTGGTGTCCTTATCGCACGATATACAGTACTATACATACCAAATATTATGTTACTGCCAAGAAAGGCGCTATATAAATGCCGGGAGTGATAGTGAAATGGAACAGATATATTTTCTGAATTCGTCATTCATTAGTTGCAAGGAATTAATATATTATTTGCCACTGAAGGCAGAAATCGTTGAGTAATTGGCTTACGCAGTACTTTACTATTTTCTGTTATTTATTTTCTACAATGCATTTATTTAATCCATAGTTTATATTGGCAATTGGTTTTATTTTCCTGATTGTATTGGCGACATATCAATGTTCTTTAGAACAGATAGAATTGATGAATATTAAAATCTTGATTCATTTGTTAATGGTTATTTGATAGCTTACCATACTCATTTACTGCCTGTCACTTCTAACAAGATTTATCATTCCAATCAATGGTCAAAATGAGAGACGCTATGAATTCAACTTTTCTGATGTCAGGTTTTCTGGAAATGTTCATGATTGCCAGGATGTTTGATTGTTAGGCTCTGTGAGGGCATGCTTATGTTTTTAACGTTTTTAATCTTCTTTAAACCAGCGCTACTACTAATGATCAAAATGTGTGTTGGCCCAAAGTGTAGTGTAGCCTTGACTGTGTAGCATGGTCAAATCCATTATTACTGCTGCCTGCCACCAGCTGCCACTGGCAAAAAGACTTGATCTCTGATTTATTGCCTTGGATAACTGCACTCAAATCTCAGTGAACCAAAAGATGTCATGGGCATCCTATCTTTGGAAAATTTTGTGAAAGGAAGTTTAATTTTAAATCGATCTATTTGTATTTATGGATGAAATAAGCTTACTATAAGGCGAGAATTTTTTATATATACTGTTTTGTGTATCCGCAGGCCATTGATAATGATTTTGAAAATAAATAAAATTTTATATTAAATATTTAATATTTGTTTAATGTTTGTGAAATTTTATATTTGATTTATATTTGGCTTGCAGATTCACTGCTAACAAAATGTCAATTTCAGAAATACAGTAGTTTGTAGTTTGACTATTCCCAATGCTGTCCTGAAATACAAATTAAATCTTTATTTCTTTGTTACCTAACTTTAAAAAAAATACATCATTTTGCTAAATGACAAAAGAAAATTTCATTTTCATTTCTTCCCACCTTCCTTAAGGTTAAAAATAGTCTTTTCTAATGAAAATAAAGTGATTGAATAATTTGGATACAAAAGATATGCTTCAGAGCAATACCATAGATAGCCATTCCTACATAAAATTCAGAAGTCACAAAGTGTTTTTTTATCAGGACTGATCAATTTCTGAAAGACAGCTTGTTAATCTGGGGGTTGATGGTTCTACTCCCCCTCCTTCAAGTTTGACACTTTCTGACACCTATTCCCAAGGGGAATGAATGATGAGTGAATACATTTGCTTTTAGCTAAATTTTACTATTGTAATTTACCCAAGTAACATAGCATAAGTGTGTGGTTTTTGTAGCTAAAGGGCTGATAGAAAAAATTGTAAGATAATGTAAGCACACTGTCAAGTAGTTTTTGAAATATTTACAAAGTAATAATTTTTTTTTTTTTTTTTTTGATATTTCAAAATTTGATGGATTTCATGTCTCAAGTTCCAAGCGTAAAAGCAATATCATAGCCCGTGAAAAGTGCAAATATTATTCACAACATACAGTGGTGGCGCCAAGATGGGGGGTGAGACTTATGTGCCCGATAAAAACACAAGCAACCCAGGCCAGTGGATGCCAACAAAAGCTTTAACAACTTAAGGATTAGAAAGGCTTGTTGGTAGTTTATAAATTTCAGTGTCTCTCAAAAACCTGTAAAACTAACATAGGATTCAATTTTCTTAATGACAAATTGTGTTTTTC
>NW_022755469.1:416774-418479 GCF_011630105.1 Anneissia japonica | reverse complement strand
TAATTTTTTTTTTTTTTTTTTTTTTTTTTTGATATTTCAAAATTTGATGGATTTCATGTCTCAAGTTCCAAGCGTAAAAGCAATATCATAGCCCGTGAAAAGTGCAAATATTATTCACAACATACAGTGGTGGCGCCAAGATGGGGGGTGAGGCTTATGTGCCCGATAAAAACACAAGCAACCCAGGCCAGTGGATGCCAACAAAAGCTTTAACAACTTAAGGATTAGAAAGGCTTGTTGGTAGTTTATAAATTTCAGTGTCTCTCAAAAACCTGTAAAACTAACATAGGATTCAATTTTCTTAATGACAAATTGTGTTTTGCTCCTGACGCACACCCCCCCCCCCCATCACTTGTGCCCCAACTGCTGTCATACAATCAAGTGCAAATACGGTATCTTATTTCTCTTTGTTATATTTTTTTGATGACTCCCATCTAAATAACAGAGGAGGGGAAGATAGATAAATGAAACGAATTGTTTGTAAGTGAAATACTACTTTAACATAATCGAAATATGAATTTTCATTGCTGGAAATTTTATTTGATTTTTATTATCTTAATCTACAGTACTGTAACATAAGCTGAGATACTTTCCCTTTCCTCACTATTCTTGGGGGGATTTATTTAACTATCGCACAAATATTTTTCTAATCTTGTCTCTCTTTTACTTACATATTTCCCTTATCTTTAAACAACGCTTCCTTTCTCTACACCTGTTGAATAAGTCCTCTATCTTGCAACAGGCTGTAAAAAAAAATGTTAAGCCCCATTTATAGCCACTGTGTACTGTGTGCCCAAGTATATGGTGGTAGCCAACACTGCCAAAAGGGGACAGTCAGAGCACTAGGCGAAAAAAATATATAATGTAAACATGTGACAAAAGAACGTCATCCATTTTTGACAACCATCTTTTAAATTTGACATCTACAGTAAATACCTCATAGCCACATCTTCAAGAACCCCAACTTCGTCCTGTCGTTTTATAACAATAAATGGCTCCCGGAACTCAACATAGGGGACCCAATAGATGCATTTCCCCCAGGGCCATGCATTCTCGGCAGCTCCGGTGTGGTAATTTTGACTCAGATTATACATTCCAATTTAACATTAGAGGTGATAATAAACTGATACTGCCCGGGGTTCCAGAGAACTTGTGAAAATTTCCAAGTTACTCAACTAGGCCCATGACCAATTGCGCTTAATATTTTATATTACTATTACCTGTATTATTTTTCTTCTTTTTCCTCAAACAGCATCAGCAGTTCAACAATTTTCTCTAGAACCACAGAGCACACAGGCAGTTATTGGCTTGGAAAAAGTCATTCTGAAATGTGTAGTGACCAACAAGATAGGTGAACTCTTTTGGTTAAAGGATAGTCACATACTTGGATCAGACAAAGATCCTCAATTGTCGGGAGTCCCACGATATTCAATTGTTGGCGATGCAAATAATGGCGAATATAATCTGCAGGTTTGTGGAGATTTTTTTCTTTTACCTATTTTTTTTATAGATGTTTACCAAATACATTATCTAAATCTTAGAATTAAACCAGCATGCCCCCTAAAAAAAGCTTGTTCCCCACTGCCTTTTTATTCTTTCAGTTGATCTTCATCTTCATTCCTCTACTGTACTATTTTAATTTATTTTACTTTATTTATTTATTATATATTTATTTTAATTATTTATATATATATATATATATATA
>NW_022755469.1:401388-415782 GCF_011630105.1 Anneissia japonica | reverse complement strand
ATATATATACTGTATATAATTTATTTTGTCATTATTATTATTACTATTATTATTGTTGTTATTTTATATATATATATACACATATATAATTGTAATATTTATCGTTAATTAATTTTTATTTTATATGTGTGTGGTAAAAACAATAAAAAAAAAAATAAAAAAAACAAACAAGGTCCATATCTCTGATAAATATAGCAATGTGTCCCATATCAAACATCTGACAATAAAGTAAAAATAATAAATGTAACTTTACAAATTTTGAAAATTATTTTAATCAAAATATATTTTAGATCCAGGATGTTGTATTGGAAGATGATGGACAATATGAATGCCAAGTACTAGCAGGCACCGAGGGAGAAACACTTCGATCGGCACCACTTGCAAAACTGACGGTCATACGTAAGTCTTTACACAATCAAAGTGGGAGTTCTCAATAAATTTTGATTTTGGCTCCCCTTTTGTGTAAAAAAAAAAAAAAAAAAAAAAAAGCGAACTCCACATTTTTAAGATTTAGGGTCAGTCGTGCTTGAGCAAGTTGATTTTATCAATCATATTCAGACATCAAATGGAATTTAACTTACAAATTAATGTTGTTAAGTACATCAAACATTTTAATCAACTGCTTTGGGTATTTATTTAATCTTTATACTGTAGGTGCTTTCATTAACATAGTACTGATTTTCAAAGTGGCACAGTGACGAGAAACATATTTAAAGTGTGAATAGTAATGAAATATGAATAAAATAATATAAAATTTAAAAACATTACTTTAAATGATTTTGGAATGAAAAAGACATCTCTTCGAAATTAATTTTTTGTGGTAGTTCATTCCAGCTTTTGGATGATCGATACAAAAATGTTCTTGGTAGTGAACTGGCAGGCAATAGAGCTTGGCTACAGTCCAGTATAGCTTGGCTCCATCTGTCATAATATATTACCAGCAAGAACAACATTTGCAGAGATGCTGTGCAGTAAAGCGATGGCAGATGGATGGTGATGATGAGGACAAACCTGGTTCCGAATCTAGCGTCTTATCTTGTCTTGCATATGCTATGCATCATAGATCCCTTGTCACCAACCTGAAAAAAGCCAGCAAAAAAAAAATGAAGTATTGCCTGAGTTTCAAAGTGTTTCAATATTGCTAGTGCATGCAATTTGCCAAATGATATTGAGGTGTTCTATTTGATAACTTACACAAAAAAGATTAGTGAATACATAACAACACAAGGCAAATAAAAGCACACTTAAAAGATTGGAACCCAAGTCTGATGAGCTCTTAAAACACTTAAAAGTACATTTGAGGCTGGACAGGTACATAAGATAAACAATGTAAAGAAAGGGTACTTGAAGCCACTTATTGACATGACATGTTATTTACACACATGGCACATAATGTTTTCTGCCTATATATCTAGTATCTAAGTAGATTAAAACAATGAATCATTTTTGCCTTTGCGTTCAGTAATCTTACAATTTCTCAGCGAAAACCGCAATAATCATTATCAAAAATTCTGGGATTCTTCTCCAAACCCAGAACCCCAGCCCTAGCCTCAGTGAGTTAATTAAAGCTGGTATCAATAAAGGTATTGGCATCTCCTACACTAACTGGCAATATGCTAAAGGTTCAGTCCCTCCAACCATTTTGATCCCTTTTCTTCTCGAAGACGATATGAACATGGAGGAGAGATACAGAAGCAGCATTTGATAAATATGAATGCAAATAAACTATTGAGGTCGCATGGCACAGAGAATTCTATGAGTGCTACGAAATCAACAGACTACAGCTAAGCCAATATACATACATGTCAGTTGTCAGGACTTAATATCTTTAGTGGATGATTTACAAATTATGAAAAAAAATGAGAAGTCCCTTTGGTCTCAACTTCTTTGATCCTGAGTGTCATCTTGGCCCTTCATCCCAGAGGAGCAGTTGCAGTTGATGAGAGGATGCCTAGTGAACCAATTTAATAGGGTTGCTTTATATACTATGATGATGAGTTGAGTGATGTTCAATAGGTTACAGAAGTTACATGTACTTAAGTCTGGACTTTTTTTGCCCTTTCCTCACACCCTTCTAGACCTTAATAATTTATTACACCTGCTTTTCAAGGTGAAGTCACAAAGGAAAGGTACTTAGACGTGGGGGTGTGACTCAACTAGACAGCAACCGCCATCACTGTAATTACAATTGGGAATACTTTCTACTAGAACTAATTTCATGCAATATTTTCCATTAGTTTAGATTCTTTTTTTATTGGTTTAAGAATGGTTTTCATTTATTTGCTCATCCACATGGGACCTAGGCCACCTGACAACTGGCCAATCAAATCTTCATATAGGAGTAGCCTAGTTATTGCTAACTATATTTTTAGAGAAATGAGCAGCTATAATATTTTTCTTTTAAAAAAAAATTAATTGAATCAATATTTTATTTATGCATTCAAATATAAGTACTTGTAAATTTATGGCTTTACTTATGGTCAACAGTAGGTGACGCCATTGAAAAAAGAAGTTAAATTTTCTTCTCAACTACTATCTCCTATTATTAAGAAGAGATATGGAACAAATAAATGCATTACTATATTGTGGTACGTTTAAGGCACAGATCTGTGATTTTAGAAATTCAAGTAAAATCAGGTTTCATATATCAAGATCACCATACTTATTATACAAGAGATTTATAATCCAAAGATTTGTCTACAGGCCATGCTCATACCATACATCATGGAGGTATTAGGAAATTACCCCAGCCCTCTAGCGGTATTCAATGATAATTTCCGCTGCAGCGGCCTAGACCTGAAGAACTAGAACTATATTTTTTTGCATATCAGATGATGTAACAACCAACAGTTTTAAGAGCTATTCCTTATATTTTAGTAACATCTGTACCTCTGAATGCATAGTTTAATTTAGGTAGGGTATACAGGCTACTAAGACTTTTAGCCCCATAGCGCACTGTCTAATTAGGGTGGGTTATGCAGGGTACTAAGACCTTAGTAATGTCCAAGGTCCTTCAGTAGCATAACAGCTTTGGACTCTCACTGCTAAAAGCAGGAGATTTAGGCCTCAAAGGACCCCAAGATATTTCAGCATTTTTTCCTAAAGCATTGGCTGAGCAGGGCTTTATTAAAGGAGTACTAATTTAATTATGAAAGTCAAAATCGCCAAAGGAGGTTGGGTTCCCCACCTCCTTTGACCAGGGTACAGACAGGTAGGCAGGGGGGGGGGGAACATACCTATTTTTATGCCACTGGTCTCTATACCCCTTGATCCATAGTTTGGACATACAGGTCTCTTTTGTATTTTCATTTATACTTTCTATACACATTTGCAGATAATAGCCCTTGATGACTTTTGCAGTAATAATGATGTAATGTTGTTTTAATTTGTTTTAAATGAATAAAAGTTGAATTGAGATTAAAAGATTAAATTATTGAAAAAGAAATTTAAAATGGGTTTTAATTAATATTAGATTCAGAAATGAATTTTGCAGTAATAAAAGATTAAATTATTGAAACAGAAATTTAAAATGGCTTTTAATTAATATTAGATTCAGAAAAACTAGGGGCTCTGCCCCTGTGAATTTATTATAATTATATTAATTATACATTTGTCTTTACTCTTTCTATTCCTCAGGTCCTCCCATATCAGTTTCCATTGAAAATTCTCCTACTTTATCTGCTGTTGAAGGAATTCCTATTGAACTTGTCTGTAGAGGGCTCAAGGGTAATCCAGCAGCAGAGATTAAATGGTACAGAGATGGAGCAGTTGTAGAGGGCGCTGTTTATAGTACTGAACCTTCTCAGAATGATCCTACTGGCAAGCTTCATGATGCTAAGAGTGTGTTAAGTATCACACCAACACTAACGGATGATGCGGCAGTTTATACATGCCAAGTTACCAATGCTGCGCTCAACGAACCATATAAAGCAATCATTGACTTGGACGTGCAATGTAAGTATAGGCCTTCTTTGTACTTAAAGCATCTATCTTACTGTACGTTATTTTTTGAATATTTACTTTTTTCAAACCATGGGTCCACCGATAAATATTAGAGGAAACACTCAAGCGTGACCATCTACTGGGCATCCTACGTTCTCTGCATACGTAGATTTGGCCAAAGAACCACACGAGAACTTAACGTTCTTGCATGCGCAGATGACTTTTAGTGACGTAATTACGTTCTACGTCCTACCGTTGTCGTACAATGGAAAGCTCCCTGTTAATAATAGACAACATTTCAGGTTATGTTTATTATATTATTAGTCTTACTGCAATCAATGGTGAGGCTATTATACTAGCTAACCCATGCACAAACTTAAAATGACACAAACTACAAATAATACATCTTACCAACATTAAAATAGAGGATATAAAATTCAATATTTTCGGGATACTATGTTATTCTTTTAGATAAGCCTGTTGTAGTTATCGAGTCAAGCCATCAGACCGTTAAGGAAAACAATGAGGTGATATTCAACTGTGTTGCAGACGCTAATCCAGATACCATGACTTATGCTTGGTATAGGAGTGATGTCATTATCGAGGGTAAGATCATTCATTTCAGATTTGGTTCCCATACAGTCACTACACTCTCGCCACAGTGTGTTTACTGAGATTGTAAATGATGCGTATTGGTCCAAGACGAAGTTGTGAATGCTCGCCAATTCAACCAATCAATCAGCATCCAAAAGCTATCTGTGATAACGTTTAGCGATTTAATGGATTTTAATAGAGAATACAGCGTGGCAACGCCCGCATACAAATCTTTTAATGACAAATTAACTCATACTACCACAAACAATTATCAGATGGTATTGCAATATGTGCATCAATGTGTATTTTTTAAATTATGTTTTGAAATCTTTATCTTAATCATTTAAATTTTTGATTTTATAAATTTTTTATTGTCATTTCAACAACATGGCAAAAATGAAATTTGTGTTGATTGATCCAATAGGCCAGGGGTCGGCATAAAAATTAAGCCGGAGGGCCAAACTGAATTTTTGATTTAACACAGAGAGCTGCAAACTTTGTTGTTTCCAGAACTGCTTTTACACCAATTTATCGTCAGTTTTAATTTTATTTTTTACATATGATTGTAGACTTGCTACAAGTCTCTAATTATTGGTTTTTCCGTAGAGCGCCACCAGCATCTGGTTATATCAAGCAACTTTTCATGTTGTTGAATTTGGATGGGAATTAGAAAATTTCAATACTATTACTAAAAGTATACTATGGAACGCCAAGCAAATAAGTAACTCAATTGGTGCCAAAATCGATTTTTTTTTTCCAAGCATTTTCACTGATTAAGACAAAGTTCAGGGACTGGATCCCAGTCTGATATGATTGGTGTTGGGTCACAAAAAACAAGGTGTTTTCCAGCCAGTGTTGCTTGGTGCGCCACACACATTGGGTTTTTAATTCATTTCCGCGGAGCTGCAAAAAAATTGCTGGGGGGCCACATGTAGCCTGAGGGTCACTCTATGTCCACCTGTGCGATAGGTTATACATATAATACTGAATTGATGTTTCATTACAGGGGCATCAGAGGCTCAGCTGCAGAAGAGAATCACTAAAAATGACAATGGTGTGACTTTTAAGTGTGTGGCTACAAATGCAGTTGGTAGCGGAGAGGATAGCATCCAACTCAATGTCCATTGTAAGTTTTAACATCAGTATGTAGAGTTCTCCCTGCCACTTTTGGGACCAGGGTTTTTATAGTTTTTAGTAGCTTCGGTCTCTAATTAAAATAATAAAAATAAAAGACATTTGTTAATTTGGGACAAGGGCTTAGCCAGCGAGTTGTCTGGCCATCTTTTGGATGGCCAACAATTATTTAGGACGGCCACTTTTACCGTGACGGCTTGGACAGCCTACTCAAACTCCGTCTAGCCTAGTTGAGCCTGGTCTACTTTACTTTAGCAAATTCTTTATATTCTTCAAATCTTTCAAATTTTGCATTAAACTAAAGCAAATTTTGGACGGCCTATTTTGTTTTCCTGGCTAAACCCTTAAATTGGGACCACAGAAATTGGTCTTTAATTGGAGTTGGTCATTAATTGGAAGGTTCCTTAATTAGAGGAAGACCTGTAGTTAATATATAAGAGAACACGCCCCCACCAACAAAAAATCACTCCACCTCAAACTCGCGCGTTTCAGGCCATAGGTCTTTGATTGCCAATCCCGCTCCCTCCCACCTCCTCCTGGCCAAAAAAAGTCTGGATCTGCCACTTTTACAGAACAATGGAAGCTTTATTTGAAACTGAGGAGAAGTTCACGATCATACTAATCAATAAATTAATTATATTTAATTTTCTTTCATTTTAGTTGCTCCATTTTTCACCACTTATCCCGAAGATATCTCAGTTGATTTCGGTGAACAAGCAATCATGAAGTTCACGATCATACTAATCAATAAATTAATTATATTTAATTTTCTTTCATTTTAGTTGCTCCATTTTTCACCACTTATCCCGAAGATATCTCAGTTGATTTCGGTGAACAAGCAATCATAGAATGTGCTGCAGATGGTAACCCTAAGCCAGCGATCAAGTGGACACGGTTAGGCTCCAGGGTCACCATAAGTACAATGAATCGCCTGCAGTTTGATACTGTAAAAGACAGCGATGTTGGCATGTATGTCTGCACAGCAACTGTCACAGGGTTTGAGGCGGAAGTTCACTATGCAAGATTAGATATTAATAGTAAGTGCGTAAAATTTAACCAGGTGTAGGTCTATAATGTATATAACAACCAGGCATGTTGTACAATGTATCTAATCTATTAGGTGTATCTTGTACCTAAAGATTTTCTTGTATTAATCTTTATGTGTATCTTGTATTCTAGTATCTAACCAGGTTCACTATATCTTTCATTATCTAACCATCATTCTCACCAGGTATATCTTATCTTAACCAAGTGTACAGTATCTTGTAGCTAACCAGGTATATCTCCTATTTAACTAGTGAACCTGTATCTTGTATTTACAGTAACTAGCTGTATCCATACCTAGCTAACCAGGTGGATCTTGCAACTAACCGGGTATATCTTAGCTGTATTTTGTACCTAACCAGGTACATCTTATACCAGGTATATCTTGTCTCTAACCAGGTAAACTATCTTATATCTAACCAGGTATCCCTGTGATTGAGAGCAAGGAAGAGCAATGCACTGAACTAGGTAGTACAGCCCAGATCAACTGTTTCACTGACACCAAACCAGACCCAATGATGATTGAATGGAACTGGGATGACGGAGACATGCGACTTGAAACTGGTAGGCCAAAGTTGCTAAATTTTTTTAAATATTTTTGTCATTTTGTAGATTGTTTGAGTATTTGTGGCAAAGACAAGCCGAACAAGTCACTCGTCGCAAATCATGTTTCAGAAAAAATGGCCAAAACATGCTGGAAAAATCATTTATACATCTATACATCATGCTATGCTGTTATTTTCCCCATTTTCAATGTTAAAACAACACTTTTTAAGGATTTTATGATAGTTTCTGCATGAGAAATGTCCGAAATCATAAAATTTGAAGGGTCATTTTTCATATATTGTTTTATTGTTATTTCTTTATGTTTAAACTCTTGTAACTTCATAAGGAAATGTCGGATTTGAATGATTTCTTTACCATTTTATAGCTCTTATTTTACTCTTTAACGCTGTATTAATAACTCAACATTGATTTTTGCAATGAGTGACTGGTTTGGCTTGTCTTTGCCACATTTGTATTTTAGTTTAAAAACAGCATACTCTAACTAATTTTTAAAATTTTAACAGGCACATCCATAGATCGTTTTTCTGCCAAGAAGGAAGGGATCAAGGGTGGCGTAAGGAGCATTCTTTTCATAGAAGACACAGCAGAAGAAGATATGAAGCCCTATAATTGCACTATATGGAATGAGAAAGGGGTTTCCTGGCTTATGATCACTCTTAAACCATGTGGTAAAATATTGGGGTTTTTTTTTCAAACTTTTTGAAATATTGTTTTTAATAAATTTTTCAATATTTATTTATTTTATTTGAACTTTTATTTAATGAGGATAACCCATGCAGCTCACCATTAATGGAGAGCTGATATTAAGGGGTTTTCAACAAATATAAAATACACAGTAATAATCTGAGAAATATGAAAAAGATATTGATATCATTACAATAAAAATAATTCAGAATGCAAAAAAACAACAAGAGCAATTAAAAAAGAAATAATAAAATAAAAATAAATAAATAAATACGGTAAATTCATAATAAACATTCTTAAATAACAGAGATTACCTATAAATATTTTAGAAAATAGATGCTTTAAGTTTTCTTTTAAAAGTGGCAAACGATGTGCATTGGCGAAATTCAGTAGTAAATGAGTTTATACACATAGGGGAAAAAAGTCAAAGGAACATCTACTTGATTTTAATATAAATACTTGAACCTTCAAGTCACCGTGTGCCGAAAATATGTATTTAAAGACATACAAAATTGATGTTTGGATGAATATAGATGATGCTTAAAGACAAAGGAAATGATTTGTATTGAAAATTATTTTTGAATTTTTTTTTTTCTTTTTTAGAAATGGATATGATTATATTCATAATCATTGGTGTGGTATCTGGTTCAATTCTTATTTTGACACTGACTGTTATCGGTATCATGTGCTGCAAGTTCAGATACAACAGTAAGTATGAGTATATTTCCATTGTACCAATGGCTTTTTTTGGGGGGGAGGGGGATGGGGGCATAGGGATATAACAATAGGAATCCAGTGAATATTTATAAATATCTGTCAATAATATCACTGGCAGTATCTTCAACATCACATTACTTTTGTAATGAGTCTAATAGTATACAATATATTTAAAGTTTTTGTTTTTAAAATTGTTTAGGAGCTATACATAATTAAATTTAAATTAGGACTAAGTATCAATATCAAAATTTCCTTTGTAGAAATACCATTTTAATCATTTTTAACTATGTTTTTAGCATAATTTCACAAAACTATTGATATTTTAATTATTAGGAAGAAAAAAATTAACGTTAAATGAAGAGGAGGAAGAAAAACAATCAGTGGAAATCATTCGTCGGTTATCAGACTATGACCTCTCAAAGGAAGAGAAAGAGAGCAAATACAATAAGGAGTACGAGGAGTCCAAAGGTTCACCCGAGAGCACACGCAGCAGTCACGATCGTTACGCAGTGCCCTCAAAGATCATGCATAAACGACGCGACTCTTGGGATAGCTATGACCGTCCACCATCTAGAGGAATGCGTTACTACAACGGGCCTTACTCTAGGCGTCACTTTAACGATTATGTTGAGCCAGAGTATCTACCTTATAGAGTAAGTTTGAAATCAATAGAATTCTATAAAACCAACATTTTAATAAATAAATAAATAAATATCTATTTTAATTCATCAATTTAAATAAGTGTTTTACTTCCAAGAAAACATCGATTTGTAAATCTCAATAAAAGCAAAAGAAATGGTAACCAAATTAATGTGGAATTTGCAATGCTTTAGATCCCTGCAGGAATCTGGACTTAGCAAAAAAAGAATGTAAAATTGCTGACCAACAGACAATGCTCTAGGCTTACTCAATTTTGATATTAATCTCATCATATGATAAATTTAAATCTAATAAAGTCGTGCTTTTTTATTTATTAATTATTTAGGGACGATCTTGTCATGATTATGCTGAGAGACCGAGAGACTTTCCACGTCACCGTGAGAATGAAAAGGCCCGTGATGACTACTACAAGGACAGTCTATATAGGAATAACAGGTACAACAGGAGGAAGGATGAATACAGAGAACGAGAATGGAAAAAGAAGAAAGAAGATATTATAGAAACCAGAGAAGCAGTTGAGACAATCTCTAATCATTCTAATGACAGTGAACATAACCTGGCAACAGACGTTTAAAGCCTTGTCTATAAACCATTATATAGGAATTATTTTGAAGCAGTGCCGCCAACGTCTCACAACTCACTGGGGGACTTAGCCTGAAGAGCTGGCTAGTTACAAATGAGCACCGCGGAGCGCATTGCGCCGCTAGACCTTTGCTATAGCAGCAGTAGACAACACATACGATCATACTAATTACTGTATTATGTAAACATTGAAATAGCTTTTTAAGACTATATACATTTCCTTTTTTCGTTCAAAAATATTCATGCTCATTAGTAATTTAGTTTTATCGTTTAATTATTCTATGATGGTAGCTACACAGAGTGAAATGCTAGGCCTCTAAAGTTCCCCAGTGGTGGTTGCCAGGTTATTGGAAATGGTTAATGGTGTATACTATCAAATTTTATTTGACAAAACCATAATACATGCCTAAATATGGTCATAATGACATCACATCATGTCTATATATGGGCATACAACTGTTTTTTGTCAAACAATTTGATTTTGGACAGAGTTTAAGGATTGTTTATGTAGCTATGTAGTACAGAGCCAGTCTGTCACATGACCAAAATGAGGGACAAGGACAGAAGTTACTGTATAAATGAGATAAAAATAATTTTTCCAATTTAAGGTTCAAAAAGAAAATTATGAGTTTTTTAACAAATTTCTATTCTTCTTCTAAAGGTATTATTTACATAAAACTAAAGATTTTTTAAAACGTATATATACATGTAGCTGTATAGTAATATATGTGTAGCTGTATAGTACAGAGCCAGTCACATGACCAAAATGCAAAATGAGGGGCATGGACAGAAGTTACTGTATAAATGAGATAAAAAATAATTTAAAAAAATTAAGGTTCAAAAATCAAATTAAGAGTTTTTTTAACAAAATGTGTATTCTTCTTCCAAAAATATTTTTTACATATTAAAACTAAAGATTTTTAAAAACATATATATACATGTAGCTGTATAGTACATAGCCAGTCACATGACCAAAATGAGGGGCATGGACAGAATTAGTTTTTTAACAAAATGTGTATTCTTCTAAAAATATTTTTTACATATTAAAACTAAAGATTTTTAAAAACATATATATACATGTAGCTTTATAGTACAGATCCAGTCACATGACCAAAATGAGGGGCAGGGACAGAAGTTACTGTATAAAGGAGATAAAAATAATTTAAAAAAAAATTAAGGTTCAAAAATAAAATTAAGAGTTTTTTAACAAAATGTGTTCTTCTTCCAAAAATATATTTTTTTTACAGAACTAAAGATTTTTTTAAAAAAATAATTCAAAATAAAAATACTGTACAAATAAAATGAGCTTCCATTAATAAAAAAATGTTACATTTCATATATTTTTATATTTATGCACACAGAGGGCAAGTTTGTATTTGTGAATAATTCATCCACATAGCAAATAAGTAAGATTGGTCGGAGCATGGAGGTATTATTGAGAAGGAGATCACTCGAAAAAGCTACACGCACGCAGCGCTATGCAAATGAACCAAGATCAAAGCTGCCGCAGCATGTGAAGAACGTTTGCGCGATGCCTTTGAAGTCCCATGTGTTCCCCGCCATCAAATTTTCAGCAGGCATAGTTTACCAAAAAATTGAACATGGCGAAATGGAGAGCACCTTCTTTTCTCGATGCGCACTACATACTGTCAATCACTATGGCTACGCAATCGTTTCCATTTTGAAGCTGATACATTTATCTCTCATAAAGTATCAAACATATTAATATTTTCCACCAAAAAAAGTTTAAAAGTATAGTATATTTCAACTTCAATTTCCATAAATTGGCCAAAATTCGCTAATTCTAATTTTAACAGATATTAATTAATAAATGATTGAGGGTTATAATAAACTAAGTCATTTTAGGGTTAACGAAGGTTAACTATTCGAAAAATCAATCCAAAATCTGAGTATTTTTCAGTTTTATGTTGACTTAGCTTTATAGTCGAACTAATCAATCTTTAGACAAAATTATAATGAACACAGAAGTAATTTTAACATAAATATTTTACGGAATCCGTTCCTGAAATATGTATACAAATAATAACATACCAAAAGTCCGAAAAAATCTTAATCAGGGGAACACTGTTCATTATAAGGATATTTAATGGGTTAAAATCAAACGCTTTATTGCACAACTGCTCTGCTGGAAGCGTATAAATGCATGTCGTTGCCAAGTTGTTGCTAACGAAAAATGTTAATTATAGGGTAATACGCCCACGCGCGATGCAAAAGCGGGGATCACATGGGTTTGTCGCATCAAAGGGAACTGTTGCCGAGTGATCTTCTCAATAATACCTCCATGGTCGGAGTAACACTGGTATCAGCCAAATACCCCACATTATGCAACCATACACCCAATGTAAATATACAGTGTACACTCTTTGTCAAAGGATTCTGACTCTGTACTAAAATAAAACTTCTCTATTATACTATGGAGAACTACCCCGAATTAGAAAAACTTACAATCAGTGGTGGTACTCAAGGGGAGGGGGGAGGGCTAGACTGAGGGTACATAGACAGAGGTTACGTTACTTTAATACCAGACTGTAAACCTTAGAAATTTCTGTGCCAAATTTTTGCGCGGAGCATTCCCCGCGCAGGCCGGTATGGCTAGAATAGAGTAGGCTAGGTCCTCCTATGCCTATACTACTAGCCTAGCCTACCTAGATTTGTTTGGGAAATTATTCTTTTTTGAAAATTTCTCCTATCAAACTTAATTACCGTCTTACTTTTGGGAGCGCTACGAAACTTTGTCAGCCGATGTACAATGGGAACACTCACCAGAGTAACACAAAAACCACGATAAAAAACATGTACATGAAAGTCGAAACTCAAAAATTCTGCCAAGTCTTAATTCCAGTCATGCGCAAATTACGCCAGGCGGTTTCTTATGAATTATGCATCAATAGTAGGCTACGTCGTATGTAAAATGTCAAACCCGTCAAATACCGGTACGGTGAATGAACAACATAAAGTAATGTAGAATTTATAAGTTTGACTTTTTTAACCTCATTTTAATTAATATTTGATCTATATTGAACTTTTTTTTAATGAAATGTTATTGTCTTATGTAAGACTATACTTCCTGCTATTTCCATATTGGACGACTTAAAATTGAATCTAGCTGTGAATTAAAAAAAATCAAAGAGAATTTGTTTTGTTGTGATACCTATATTTGATTTATTATCTTAATTTTGCTATGCGATAGTCATATAGGCCTAGGACTAGTTCAGATTCAGATGATGAAAATAATAATAATAATTAAATAATTATTAAATCCATATGAAATTTACATTTACAAACCTTGAATAACAAAGCTTATAATATCACAACACTATTACAAAACGAATACTGATAGGCCTATTCAATAGTGAAAGTAGCCTATTATAGCTAGCTTATTTGTTCAATATTGCTTGTACAACGACGCAGTTTAATTATCCAATAAAATTGTTCGGTATATCCTTCATTTGTGTATGCCTTTTTTTAAAGTTAGGCTATTTCTTTTATTAATCATGTTTTCCTGTTTGATCTATTATAATTGAGATGCAGTTGGATATAAGATAGTTATGGTTTGTTTTGTATTAAGAATGATAATATTAGTTTTGCTGTATTTGATTACTTTTACTGATCTTAATCAGTGGCGTACGAGTCTTAAAGTGGAGGTGCTGATGTGGGGGTGGGGGCGCCAATGTGAAATGGGCCGGGCTCGATCATCAGTTGAGGGGGAGCTCTCTCGCAAAATAAGGTGATTTTAGGTGCTTTTTAACAACTTGTCCGTGATTCTTTTTTTGGGACTCCTGGGGGAGCGTGAGTAATTGTGAGAGGGGCGTATATGCGCCCCACCCCAGATACGCCACTGATGCTAATAGAGATTGGTATTTTGATTATTGTTCATGATTACTTGATTATTATTTATCCACAATCGTTATACTGTGTCGTCTCAGCAATTTGGATGTAGAAAATATATTTCTTTAAACACAACAAAGTTACTACTTATTAGATATAGGCCTACCAGATGCATAGTGGCATTGGTCATTAATGAAAAAATAATTGATTGACTGATTGATTGATCAACAAATTGCATGAATGATCAATTGCGAAATGCATTTCGTTTCATGTATATAGGACCTACATGTACTGCTATTTTATACAAATGTAAATGAATAATAAAATCCGTTTTAGAGCTACACAAATTCATTGCATTATTAGTTTTTTTATTGGTTAATTACTTTGTAGATCTTTTCCCTTCACCTGAGATGTTCGTAGAGTATTATTTTCTGATAGGGTTTATATAAATAACAAGAATAAATATAACATCAACAAAAACATTAACACCTTTTTTCTACAACTTTGTATTGTTTGATTGTGTAAAGGAACGTAATATTTGTAATAACTAAATGTATTCAATATGTGGTTGAATGACATAGTAAGTCGAAACATCACAAATACTTTGAAAGTTTTTTTTTT
>NW_022755469.1:391818-400555 GCF_011630105.1 Anneissia japonica | reverse complement strand
AATGCCATTATCGTCGCATCACGTAAAGTATCTGTCTCTTATACACATCTAGATGTGTATAAGAGACAGGGTTTATATAAATAACAAGAATAAATATAACATAAACAAAAACATTAACACATTTTTTCTCCAACTTTGTATTGTTTGATTGTGTAAAGGAACGTAATATTTGTAATAGTTAAATGTATTCAATATGTGGTTGAATGACATAGTAAGTCGAAACATCACAAATACTTTGAAAGTTTTTTTTTTTTTATTAATAATATACAAAATTTTTCTGTTCGGGTATTTGTTTTAATATCATAGTACAGTTATTTTTATTTAATTGTAAAATGATGAGATAATCTCAAGTCCTGTATACTGATCATATTAATTCGAAAAAAAAATAAGTGTCTAATTCTACCGTATATATAATCTGACAACCTGTAACAAAATGAATATCTACATTTAATATTTCACTCCGAGGTCATTTCAAAACGTTCCCATCATTGAACAACTCAAGAATGTTTGACCTGACCCTTATTATGCCTCATTTAACGGAAACAAGCAGTAGTCAGAATATCTTGGGTTCAAATCCCGATGGAAACAAATCTGTAAATACGTCAAATACGATGACATTGACAATGAGTACCGTACGTCTATAAATTATAATACTCTATATCTATTTGCTTTACTTAAATTTACGTTTATTTAATGCTAGGCTAATAAAAACGTATTTCAGATATTATTATGATTCAATACAAATTAACATTAACCAATAATACAAAAGAAATAATAAAAGGCAAGAGGTGTACACCTTATAACAACAAAATAAACTATCAAAATTTAATAGTCCCTATTGGCCAATTCTGACCTCAAATTCACACTGAAAACCTAGACCAAAATCTTACATATTCGAATCTGGTTTGCTTATTATATTCTATACTATTTTAATCGATAAATCGAAGAAACTAAAGCTCGCAATAAGTTTACATCTATTGAGCTTATTTTATTCTCGATTAAAACAGTTCTACAAAATCATGTAATTCAGAAACAATGCAAGAAATGAGGCAGGCCTCTCTCAACACGTCTTCTTCTCTAATATGCTTTATGTGCCTGACTTCGACATTCTGGAAGCAATGGCTGTGGAGCATTATTTAAGGTACAACAGCTCTGTTGTCATAACCATTAACTGAACCGATTTTCTTCATCTGGACCGTTCCGACAACACTTCCATCATTTCTGGCCGCTTCAGCCTCTGCCCTGTTCAACGATGGACCTATCATGAAAAGACACACATTTTAGATGGTATTATCATTGAGGGAAGTCTAAATTTATCAAGACAAATTTAATATTTTTTTTAACCAATTTGTAAAATGAGACACACACAACTTTGAAGAAAAGTTTGAAAGTGGCTTTTTCTATATCTTTAATGCTATTAAACATGTAATCATTCTGATCTTCTCTCATGACATGTGGAGATGCAACCTGATCTTCTCTAACGATAGCAACGTAACACTGTAGTACTATAAGGAAAAAGAAACACTATGCCCACTTACCTATATATGCCAAAAGGGCTGGAAGAAATACCAAGCCATGAAGAGTGCCTATTAAAGTAATGGCTAGGAACATCTGAAAGTAGTACACTTGGAATACTTTAGATGAGGCGAAATTAAGAACGATTATACCGGGAAGGTTGGTAAGGGCCACGCCACTGAAAATCTATGAGAAAAAGAAGAAAAAAAACACATACCATTTAGAACTGAGCTTTTTATTTTTACTTTATATATGTCTATATTGGTACTGATTTACATTCCACAAGTTACGGTAACCCACATCAATAGTCCTTTTTTTTTTGTTTAAAAATTCAATGGCGGTGACAACTGAGGAGTCCGAGGTACATGAACCCGTCTAATAAGAAGTCAAACCTTCCTTCGAGGATCACGCATTAAAAGCATTATTGCAGCCTGAGGGTACATTTTCTGGCATATGGTACCTACTTTTCAAATTTGAATAACCATAGTGCTAATGTATATTGACCCCTTGTTGGGGACATCGTACCCCTCTAACGTACAACCTCTAACGCTGCAACTGCTAAAACCCGTCGAATAAGAAGTCAAACGTTCATTCGAGGATCACGCATTAAAAGCATTATTGCATCCTGAGAGTACATTTTCTGGCATCTGGTGCCTACTTTTCAAATTTGAATAACCATAGTGCTAATGTATATTGACCCCTTGTTGGGGACCTTGCACCTCTCTAACGTACAACCTCTAACACCGCGACTGCTAAAACACCGAACTTCCTCTCCTCTCTTTTCTTTTATTGGCTTTAATTTTGGCAACAACAATGAATGAGGCAACATTATAATATAATACTTACTGAACTTCCCGTCGTAGCTAGCGCAAACTGTGCACGTAGTTTTCTGGTTGGTAACGTACTTAAGCGGAATGTCCGTGCGATATGAGAAACAAACTCAACAGAAATACCAGTTGCCTACGAAATAAGAACCATGTTAATAATTATAATTGCTGGAAATATGATAGCTACCCCAGCAATCAATAACATTATTGTTTTTTTATATTTTATGTTAAACGCGTAAACTTTCGCACGTGGTATTAGGCAAACGTGACAAAAGCAAATTAAAATCTCTTGTTAGTGACAGGTTAAAAGAAAAGCAATGGCTGTGTTATCAGCTTCGCTTACCATCATTAAGTTGACGAGTGAAATGGCGTTAAAGTATATATCCAAAATATACATCACACCCATGGTGTCAACAACGATCATGGCAACGTTGACGATCACAATTATTGATGATGTGAAGTCGAAGGCCATTAAGAGTAAAGTGACAATGAATATTGGCGCCAGGATAACCGGTAGTATAACGTAAGCCTCTTCAACCAGATCCAGGAACTGCTCATAGAAAACGTATTGTGAACTATCAAAAGAGAAAAACATTTTTAAAATGGTTTACATGTGCGTGTACATGTGCTATTTCAATTATCATGCCGTAACTAGTAACTATGAAGTTTACTTAAGTGAAACACATTTTACTTAAGTGTAATAATATTTACTTCAATCTGTATCAGTGATTATCTCCAAAATGAACAACATGATTATCATTATTGTCATCATCCTCCTTGGCACAATCACAGTTGTCATTACTATCGTCAATGTAATCGTAAATCTGAAGATTACTTAAGTGAAATACATTTTACTTTAGTGTAATTATATACGTAAAATCTGTATCAAGGATTACCTCGTCAACATGATTATGATTATCATCATCCTTGGCAAAATCATTTGTCATTACTATTGTCTTGTTTTCTTTTTACTGCCTTTGTCAATTATCATTACTAACATCAATATCGTATTTGGGGCATAATCAATGCCATTATCGTCGCATCACGTAAAGTATAATTGTTTGCCACACGATTACAGCATAACGCATAGAAATTGCAAGTTTACCTGTATGCAAACACCCTGAAGTCATCGCCAAGATTGGAAATGTTTTTCTTGATTGCATCTTCTGCCGCCTGTGCTATTCTCAGTCCATTTTCTAATGTGGCGATTTCGTCCAATCCCGTGTTCGCTTTTAAATGGTATGTTGAAAAGTAAGACGCTAAAAAGATACATTGAGTTTATGAATACCATCGTGTGTGTAGATTTTGTAGATTGTGCAAATATTTGAGTCAGCATAACTACCACTCTTATTAATCTGTGTTGGGTGGCGGAATGTTAAGATCTGTACATTTACAAACTTTTCCACAATATGACGCAAACTCACTGCCACATGAGTGAAGTTAGTGTTATATGTAGTTGTCATGACAACAAATACTAACCTTTTATCGTGCCATCTTCATTAAATGCCACTGCTCCCCTATAAGACGCCCCCCTACGAAAAAAAAACAGTGATTAATAGAACTGAAGGAGAAACAAGATTCGACAACAAACAGAATACGTGAATTGGCATACTTCTCCTTATGGCAAATATTATGTTTGTTGATGAAGACCATATTTGTTAAAAATTGTGATATATTTAAACACAACGTACACATAAAAATAACAATAAACCGTCAACAATAAAGTATTAAAAAAAATCCTATGATCAATAATAAACTGCATTCACACCAATTTACAATTTTAACAAAAGTTGTCAAATACTACCTGATTTAACCTTACATAATCGCAACTTAACCTTAATGACGGCACCAGAGGTCAGAGGGGGAAATTTTCCCCAACTCCGTTGCTCAGGCCTGGATCTCTAAATAACGTTATTGTGATTTCACTCGGTACCCCTGTCAGACAAATTTTCGGGAACCATGGCCACCACTGCTTAACGTAAACTAATGAATTGCAAAATAGATGTATAAGAGCTAGAATACTAAAGATTATCATCATCATTATTATTATTATTAAAATGTATTGGTCCATTGCTTACCCTTTGCTACAAAACATCCCTGCCGGGTCCATTAAGAAATTCGGCAAATATTTTAAAAAGTCTTGACCTGTCGGCCGGCTTTCTTGAACAGCAGGTGGTATACTAAATGGAATACAGAAGTCTCCACATGTTTGTAGATATGCAGGATCTGAAAATATGAAATACGATAACTGAACATTATCATCTGCTTACATATTAAACACATCTTCAAGTCAAATGTCAATTTAAAAAAAAAAGAAGCAGAGAAGAAATATCATGGACAGACCTAACGATGGGCAAATGTCGCCTGCCATTGCATTGCTTGTATTAACGCTGTGAAATTTACAACAACTTCCAATATATGGTCCCAACCAATCATAATAATCATCTATCCAGGATGTTGCTGGGAAGGCGATCAAGCTACTGTAAAGTCAAACAGAAAAATGGGTGGTTCGTATGAAATATAAATAAATAATGACGTTTATACTGTGAGCATGGCATCACAAAGTGACCACAAAAATCAAACTTGTACTTCAGCCCTCCACCTTAATTACAAGAAGCGCAGCGATAATTAAACCTAGGACCAAAATCTTTACGCAGGACATGGCCTAAATATCTCAGTGGCTAAGCACACACAAAGTGGATAAGTGCAAACTTACCTTTGTGAATCTTGAGCGGCTATCGCTATTTGCTGAGATAGTGACATAGGACTGCAACCTGCACCTCCACAAAGCATGTTCTGCGCTTCTTCCGATGAAAAGTTGTAGTCCCCAGTTACTACAAAGTACACAGGGAATCCGATTTGACCGTACCTTTGGTAATCTTTTACAAAAGCTGTTGCATACGATTCCTAGAGAAATGGGGACGTATACAAACAAATACAGCTCGCTATTACTTTTAGCAGTATTTATTCTGCATAAGGTAACAACATAAAGTATCGAAGGCTATTTCAAAGTAACAGATTTAAATATTAATTTCAGTTCACATTGTGCACGCCATTGAATCGCATTTTGAAGTGTGCAGTACACAGATTAAATTACGCAGTGACGTACAGGGCACAGAAAGATGTAATTTCGAGTTCAGTTAGGACTTAATTATTTAATTACTTACTTTGTACAGATATGTAAGTACATTGATATCTTACAAGAAAATAGTTTCCTCGCAAAAAAACCCGATTCGTTTTGCATTTAATTTACTTTTTTTATGTAACTGCTTGCTTCGAAATGTCCGAAACAAATTGTTTGTCCTATACCCATTGAGTTTGACTCGCACATTCGATCATGTAGGTCTATGCCAGATTGAAAACCATTTTTAAAATTGTAGAAATGTAGCGAACTTAAAGCACGAAGCAGTAAGATTTGCTTAAAATATTTGTCCGGACTTACGTCAGCGAGAACGCCTGAACGGTCCAGCACGACAGTCAACATAGTGAGAAGATAAACACTAACACACGTAGCAGCGACGAATACGATCACCTAAAAATAAATTCAATTGATTAAAAATTGTCCCTGTACAAAAAAAAAAAAAACAAAAAAAAAAAAAAAAAAAAAAAAAAAAAAAAAACACACATAGTAAGAAATAAACAAGAAAAAAGTTATTGGAAAGCTTTGCATTTCATTTATGTATAGCATTGTTCATAACCACAAAAGGGCGACTAGACAAACCCATGTGTATGCCAGTCCCGTGTGTTGACGTGATAATTTAGATGAGCCCACGTTTATCATTCTTAGCTGTTAAAAAAGTAAACTTCCTAAATAATTCATCTAGATGCGCTGCAGTGTGTAGCCTCAGAAGTCTCCGTTCACACTAAAGATATTTTTAATTCTACCAAGGCGTTAGCGTTGCTTGTTTGCGTCACTCGTCTAAATTTCGCTAGTGCAACCAAGGTTAATATGAACTAATGATGTTGCTTAACGAATTGCTATGAGAATTTCTTTGTGGTAATTTCAATGTATGGTATTTTGGTTAGGTACAATATTGAGGGCTTCTAATAGTAGTAAAGAAAGCGGTACTGGATTATTTTGTTTATTTTACCCGGTTAGTTTAGGACATTTCATGGTTCAATTTCCAGGCTTTCAAGTTCCAGTCTTTTCATATTCTGTCTCTAGCGCCTTTAGCACTCCTAAAGTAGATATGTGCGGTAATCTTCACTATTATTATTGTTAGGCCTATTCGTTAATAATACTGTCATGATCATTAACGATCAGAATCAGGGAACAGTGAAATTTCACTGTTCCCTGATCAGAATGTACTGCTGTGCGTATAAATGATGGTATGCGTTGGAAATTTGGTGCTACCATTTTGGTTCCACTTACAATAATAGGGCGGACCCATTTGTTTACAATGACAGGAGCATAATATTCCTTCATAAAATATTGGAAATATCCCAGTTCATGTGATGCCTCTTCGTGACTGCAACCACAGCAACAACATGGCTCAATTTTCCCTGCCTATAAAAAAAGAATAGTTTAATCATAAATAAGATAGGATATTTGCCATTATTCAAACGAGTGAATTCTGTTGAAATGAAAGGAGGTGCGTCTAAAATACACTACAATTAAAAATGTTAAAGCAAATAAATCACCGATCGATGAAGCCTCTTTTAAAGCAATTTATAATTATTAAATTATGATTATACAGTAGACATAATTAGGTTCTTTCAATATATAGGCCTACATATGTACAGATGAAATAAGTCGATTTATTGAATTGTAAAGACATAAATGAGGAAAGGAGAGAAAGTATTCACAATAATAGAGATTATGAAGATTATATTAAAACATCAAAACGACCTTTTGACCCGGTGATCAAATTGTGTGTATCTATTTATATAGTCTATTATGCGTCTATTATGCATCTATCATGTATATTATAAGTATTCTTACATCTTGTCGCCAGGCGTCCAAAGATAGCACAGCGACGAAGGCTGACATTTGCAGAGCAAAATCAAAGAGAACAGCGAGACCAGCATATAGTGCAAACGTATAAATACCGTCAATCCTAATATACGCGCCTGAAATGAAAGTAAAGATAACATGTCAAGCTGGGTAGGCTTATACAACAGGTGCATTCACCATTTTTTATTATGAATTATTCAAAGTTAGACACTGTTTGCCTTACCAACAAAGAAAGCGAAAGATTCGGACAAGCCACACATGAAGATGCTGGGACCAACTCGTCCTATAGTGCGTCCGATTTGCTCCTCACGTGTTTCACCAGCCCGGCGAACATCCAACTGAAAATACAAAATCAATTACAGTTGTATTTTTTTTCAGTGATGAAGATACCATTATTTTCATGTCAAGAAAAAGATTGATGATTAGCACGTTTGTAGTCCTACTTTATACGTATTTGTGATTAGAAAATGTATAAGTTACAAGATGGCATTTTTTGAATTTCATATCATTTGGTCCAAAGAACAACAAAACTGACACACACAATGCGTTAGTGAACTTAGTTTAACATTGACGATGAAGTCTATTTCGGAAATAGGTTCATAGTTAGCTCATAGGCCTGAACTCATTTTTAGTTTAAAAAAAAAAAATTGTAGATGCCCCAACCCCATATATATAAAGGATTAACCGTTTAACCAAATCCACTCCTCTCGACATTTTCCTAGTGTCCAGGGGCGGATCCAGGATTTGAAAGAGGGGGGGTTAAAAATGTTTCCACAAAAACCCCAAAATGAAAGGGGGGTCAGTGGTGCTCCCCCGGAAAAATGTTGATTCCGAGATGGCCGTAAATATGCTTTCCCGACTTCTGAGGAGTCTTCTAATGACATTTAAGTTCTTCAAAATTCAAGGTTTTCCCCCTCTTGAAAAATGTCAGGTAATTTTATCTCCTTCTTTAGGCCTATACATAGACAAAACAATAAATCAAAGACTAAGGCAATATATTATTATATTCCTATAATATTGAGTAGTTAGATATTTAGTTTTTCTTCCATAGATCGATGAACCGATAGGCCTGAAGAACGCATTTTCGTACACAAATTATTACGACGTCGAACCAAAAACAGTGTGTATAATTTATTTAATTGATGAATAGTTGGGCTAAGCCTAGTTTGTCTGATCTGCCAACATATGCCTAGGTAGGTTATTAGAATGCCTTTTGTAAGACAGGACCCAGTAGTATTTTGTTACGTTTCTTCACAGAGGGGGTTCGTCCGAAGCCCCTGAAACCCCCTGGATCCGCCACTGGTGTCATGTGTAATACTGAAGAGAATAATAACCTTGGATTGGATTGGATTTATTCGGTGTAAACACCAAGGATAGCCCACGAAAGCCTAGAAAAAGACATATTTCCAGTGGGGTCCTTCTGGTGGTGATTGGGCAGTAC
>NW_022755469.1:339344-390886 GCF_011630105.1 Anneissia japonica | reverse complement strand
GTCTAGAAGACTTATTTCCAGTGGGGTCCTTCTGGTGGTGATTGGGCAGTACACCGGGAGACAATCCCCTACTCTTTTCCGAAGAGTGTACTGCGTTCTTTAACGTGCACATGGGCCATAATGCACACGGGACCAACGGCTTAAACGTCTCATCCGAAAGACGGTGCGCTATTGTAACTTGTATTTCAGCCCTCTAGCTGAGACACAAGGAGAGGCAGCGATGGGAATTGAACCGGGGACCTAGAGATCTCCACGGTTCAGCACACACACAGCGCGGCTACCACCACCAGATTAGCCGACTGAGCTAAGCTGCTCCTGAACCTGAATATCTGTTATGTACAAAATTGACTTGAGTAATACTAAATTATTCTACAAATATACTTTTTTATTTGCATATTCACCTGATAATCCTTGACAAGGATGAACATGTTGTCTGCTCCAACAGCGAGGATAATAAAAGGCACAACTTCCAAAACAATTAGGCTGGGTTTAATATCAGCATAACCATACACACCCGCAGCCGACGTAATGGAAAGTAGGATAATCACAATACCACATACGCCTAGCGTAATTTTCGAATCAACCTGGATGGTTAAATGTATTATAAAATTAGATCTACTTTTAAAGATTAATCTAACATTCCCGGGCATAAGCCTACTATATGCAAACACATGAACATTATCGCATTCATTTAGATTATAGGCCTAATACGTCGTTGAAACATGGATCCGATCTCACATCGTCACATAGACTGGGTTCCAGCCCCTAAACTTCACCTCAATCAGTTAAAAAGCTTGAAAAAAACGATTTTGGCACCAATAGCGTTCTATATTACTTATTTGCTTGGCGTTTCATAGTATTGTTTTTCTTGGTTTCGCATCCAAATTCAACAACATAAAAAGTTTACCGATATATACCAACGCTGGCGGCGCTCTCTGAAATTAGATACTGTAATACTAGGAAAAATCAATAATTAGAGACTTGCGGCAAGTCTAATCGTCACCATTTACAGCGATTACATTAGAATCCCACTTTTACTTCTAAAGTTTGTTTTCACAAAATCGCTACACAGTATTGCTGCTGATTGATCGGTTGAATCGGGGAGTCTTCTCAATTGAGTATAAAATACAGTACGTCTAGTTACGGACCTACTTGTATCATATCTATATTGTAAATATATATTTGATGGATGAATAAAGCTGTTGCTTTACCAACAAAAGAGAAAACAATTTGCTTGTACGTACCAGGAGACGCGCACACTTGTTGTACTGCCCGAGCGCCAATACAATGTATACAAATACCGCACAGTAACTGATGACAATTGTTAACGTATCGGCCTCGCTATCTTTCTTAATTTCATCCTCAAGTGAAAACTAAAAAGATAAGTGAAAAAAAAAAACATATTTAGTTTATGGTTTCAGTGTGAAACATACCAAGGTTAAAGTCCAACACTTGTTTTTAATGGTAGGCCTTCTTCTGGGTGTGAATTGGCTGCACAGGGGGTTACAGCGGGGAACAACCCCCTGCCCTTTTTCGAAGAGTGACCTATACAGCGTTCTTCAAACGTGCACATGATGAGTCATATTGCAGTAATGCGCATTCACATCGGATCCGACGACATTCAAACCGTGTTTCCGATGCGATGAACGCCAGCGTCCCTATTCTTACATACTGATCCAATTTTTTTATCGGTTCGGTAGGATTTCTGATTCAAATTTTCCCATTCGGTGTGAAAGCACCTTTAAACGTTTATTCCAGAAAATGGACCAAAAGACCAAAGTAATCTGGTACAATCTCAGGGGTTCTCAGTCAGCGCCCAAAGGCGCCCTTATTGTTTAAGAAATATGCAATATTCAAATGTGTGGAGAAGCAAAATCAGCCTTGTTAAAACAATTTATTTTGTAGCTGAAAAAAATGTTCACCTCTCTCCTCCTTACCTTGGCAATTTGCTGAGCAAAAAGCAATTTCTCTAGCCTAATATCTATAAAGCGTTGAACTGAGGTTACCTCTATTTAGCGTTTAACACTTCGTGTATGCAACTTTCAGACGAGTCTTTTTGTTGACACTTTAAAAAAATGCTTAAATCATGGGGGAAATATCCTCCATGATTAAATACCCTCCATGATTAAATACAGTACACAGTGGCGTAAGTTGGCGTATTGGGTTTTCGGCAAGGGTTCATAATTGCCATTAATCACCGACAGGCCTACAACCACTTACCGGTACTACAACTAACAAAAAAAATATGTATAAATAATGTCTTAAAATTGGAAAATAAATAAATAAATAAAATTGAATAACAGGACGCGATTCGAATTCACGATCTTTTGGTTCCTTACTATACATCGTTAACCGACCGTGCCATCCCATGCGACGTGTCCTATAGTAATGGCAGTATGTACAGTCCTTGCTGAAACCCCTATTTTGTTTAGTAGGTGTGTAGAGCTTCCTGGGGTTCAACTTAAAAAAAGAGCCAAAAACTGTTGTTGGAAATCATCTCTAGTTTATGTGTACACAATTTCCTGCACGTCCGTTCAAAACTGTCGATGCTGGACGCTTTTAAAGTTAAACAACAATAAGAAGTGAGGTTCAGAGGTCCGCGGACCTAAAATTAAAATCATCACCTCATTTCAGCAGCTGGAACGGGCACCCTATTGGTCCCCCTCCAATTGTTGAGTTACTGTAGACACTGAGTGTAACTTACATCTGAGTAGTAGGTAACCCTTATCAACGAACTTGTGTATGTCGTCTCCATGTACTCAATGAATGCTTCTTCCCATGCTATCTTCATATCTGAGAATTCATTGTCGTCCGGTTCATTTCTCACAAAAAGCACCATAGGAAAAGCCTCGGCACTATTGTAAACATCTACGCCATCAACAGCTAAGTTTAAGTAAATTAAACAATATTTATGCATATACGCATTCTTTAATACTTGTTTCATTTTAATGTGATTTTTTTCTTTTATATTCGTTTTTACTCTGGGAACTTTATAAGGGCTATTCTAAAATATATATAGGCATATATAGGCATACATACATACATATACCTGTCTCTTATACACATCTAGATGTGTATAAGAGACAGTATCAGTCCTTATTTATTTTATCTGTTGACACATTATTTTTAAAACTTTCCTATATAACATGTCTTAATTCCCAAAACACTGTCTCTTATACACATCTAGATGTGTATAAATGATAAGCCTCAATCTTGTGCACATTATTTGACAATAACAAAACATTAAATATTCATCTTTTGTTAACTGATCATTTTTTGGTTTAGATTATTGATGAAAATTCGTTTGGTTTAACTTACTGTCGTAGCCTCCGAGGGAAGTGTACGGAAACGTTGGAAAGCCAACTGAGCTACTGCAGGGAATGCCTAGAGGAATGGATTGAATAGCCAATGGCGAACTGAAAACAAACAAGTTGAACGTCATCTCTCAGGAACAGAGAAAGACAGAGGGGTTTTTTTGGGGGGGGGGGGGGGGGGTAGTGATCAGGTAAAGATATATACAAACTTTAGTTCGAGTACCAATACAAAATAATTATCATCATTTTAATTATTAGGCATATTGGCTATCATTTAAAATTATAATTATCATTATTTACCACAATTATTACCATTATCATTATCGTCATCACCATCAATACCATCATTAACACCAACACCATTATGCCCATCGTCATCGTCATCATCATCTTCTAGGTGTCATTACAATCATCATCACCACCACAAGCCTGAGGTGGTTCGGCAACCCCGCTCATATGGATAGGGAACGCCAACACGCCCAAGGCTGACGCTGAGCATCGTAATATGTGGTGGTGAACATTTTTATCATTCGACTTTATTTCTACGATCCTTTAACTTTTGGAGTCTTTAAGAAAACTTCTTTTACAAACCAAAACCTCTCCAGAACCATTTAGAACAAATTTCAGTAACCTACTTGGCGCAATACAGGAAATGATCTCGATAGTCTGCTACGGGAGTCTTTACTTTCATTCTGTCGAGGTTATTCTGCCAATACTGAAGAACGCTGATCGTCAAACATTCATCGGAGAGAGGCGCCAAGGGTTGGTAGCACACGTCTTGATATGTAATCGTTGTTTTTGTACCATTAGAAAGAGTAAATGGAACTTCGATTTGTTTTATTTGGTTCTGCAGAGATAATATCTAAACGAACGAAAACACGAATGTAAATCATCTTGTGATAATGCTTATGCATTTTAAAAGGTGAGTGGAAAAATCGTCCTAATAATAGCGGTTCTACTTCCCTGTGTAGACCCCTTGATATGCATAATATTTTAATAAATATAAAAAATATAAATTATATAAAAATTAAAACTAGATAATTGAAAATAATAAAAGACATTAAATTTTTACCTCCTCAAATATTTCCAGGTTAAATAGTGCTGTAAATTCAACAGGCCCATTTGCGTAAGAATTATAAATCGTGTTATTATTATTAAGTGGCGTTATGAACAACTGTTCAGTGACCGGCGGAGACCCGAATGTGTCTTGAAAATACTCTTGATTCTTCCTTGTCTGACCGTCTGGGTTTGACCAAAGCAGCACAGGATCTGTCACTATTTCTGTATATATTATTCCACAAGAACATCCGGCAACCACGATACCGGCGACCAAAAGGACAATAAATGGATGCTTAGCGACCATCGTACCCCACTTTTCAAACCATCCACTTAATGTATCGTTAAATATTTTGCTGCAAGAGTCACAGCAGTTTGCATCTATCTCATCTTCGGTTTCGTTTGATCTCCGTTTCTTACAGAAAGCTATGCAAAGTATAAACACCATAAGTATGACCAGGAACACGAAAAACACAATCGCCAGAATAAGAATCACACCATCCACTTCCCCGATCATAAACGGCTCATCAGTCGCCTCTGGAATATATTGCGCATCGCACGCAGCCGGACAATCCTCACAACTGCATGCCGGGTCACTTCCAGCCGGATTCTCGCAAGCGAGTGGTGTACTCGACAGTGGAACAATACCATCTGAAAAATTTTGATTTGCGTGTACAAAATTGTAATTGATTGCGTACGAAGTTGGTGCTGTCCCCTGTAAAACATTGAACCAAACTACTGGGGAGCATTTGTCGCCTGGGAATCCAGGACACATTAGGTCAAATACTTTGATGTCATTGATGCTTGGGTATAACACGTTTTTGCATGACTTGTGAACTCCGCTGGCATAGTCTAATGTCAAGAACAGATCGACGCCAGTGACAGATGTTTCCGTCGGGGATGTTACCGTTGTGGATGTTACATTCAAAAACTGGCTCTGGTGTGGACTACAAGTTATCTGGCAGAAGTGGTTCAAATAGTTTTTCAGACAGGCTGGGCAGCGACGTAGGGTTTGCTGGGCAAATGCTACTGTGGCGGCCATATTTGTTAACTGAGTCGGGCTACAACACACAATAGGGGGTAGACCAGGAGGTGCGGCTAAATTAGGGCAGAGGTCATAGAGTAGAAATAATGCTTGTTGGTTTGTTAGTGGTTGTGGAGGGGCATAATTCAAACAGGGCCCGTTTTCACATTCATCGTACCAAATACACATATTAGCCTGGTGAACTTGTCCATTATTCTGTCAACGTTAAAAAATAGACAATATGTAATAAGATTTATTGTGACACAGTAATGAAAGCATTATCGACGTCTTAATACATATACTTACATTCAGCATCATGCATTTCTGCACCTGATGCTGTCTTATTTAGTAAATCCATTATTAGTACCATGTCTTAATTCCCAAAACATTCGAAAATCAGAGTGGCGTATCTACCAGAACGGGAGTTTATGGGATCCACCCACATTTTGTTGAGCTGACTACAACATTATGGACAGTGGAGTCACTTAGGCTATGTTCACACACATCAGCTAACGGTTAGCAGGATCCGGATTACAAACATAGGCCTACGCGCTCACCCATGCGTTCATACAAGAAAATCCCCAATCTGGATACAAAGAGGATGATGATCGGATCACAGGCCAATAGGAAACTGGAAATTGGAAATGCGTACGTGTGATTGCTTAATGATAGCGCTCGTTAACCATTGGCGTATCCGGATCCTGGTAACGGTTAGCGCTAATCGATCGGGCGTTCTCACATGGGTGCTAACGGTTAGCTGCCGATCCGAATAATAGGGCTCGTGTGAACCTGACCAATAACTTTGTTTGGATTGGAAAATTAATATTTGAGTCCGATTACCTCGTCGTGGCGTCGGACTACAGTGGTCCATTCTAGCACAACCATCCCCCCTCCCCCCACCGCTGACGCCGCCATTGTTTCGGTTCAGTTCGGTTCATTACATGATTCCAATAAATTCACAATATAAAAACAATATAAAAATACATAACAGGAACATAAGCTTGAATTGATGAATAGTACAATAAAAGTAAATTGTGTAACAATAATATCAAACGAGAAGCTTCAACCAATGAAATGCGTCCGATTATGTGGTACGATGTGAACGCTTTTTACTAGTCATCGTTAACCATCCTTCAATGGGCTTAAGTGCTTAACAGTATAAACAAGTTTTCTATTGAACTGCATGAAAAGATCCTTTTGAGCATAGTGTGAATAATCGAATATACTGATACTTCTTACGGTGGATCAAATCAAGTTTATTCAGTATTTTTGCAAATAAATGAACTGCAGTACCGTATTACTGGTATATAGGCTAATTGTCTTGTCGAATATAAAGCCAAAGTTTTAATTAACCAATTGGATGTGGTTTCATTTTAAACGTAGGTGTTATGTACAACCTAGTACAGCGGGTACAAGACAGCCTCAATTGAACCCGACCTTAAACAACTTAATGTTTATGCCCAGCTTATATACCCGGTAAAGGAAAACTTAGTTACGATGTTCATAATACTAGAAGAAAAATGAAGTTTATTCAGTGTTTTAAATAAGTATAACGGTCATGGTCTAAAGCCGGACACTCACTACATCGTACGACGAACCCAATACCGCTCCCTGTGAGCGACAGATGATCGGTGGCAGTCTGAACGGAACCTGCATTCAAACGATCCGTTTCGCGAGCGCCGTGGCATTGCGATTGCGTTCTGAATAGAATCGCGTTGGCCGTCGGTGGGTCGGACCCACTGATATCTACTATTATTAGTAGGCCTAGTGATCAGTGGTCGGACCCAGTGCGTGCCCGACTTAAATCATTCTGTAACATACAATACAAAAAACTGATAGGAGTTAAACATAAAACCAATAAGACACACAAGTTCTTTAAAAGGACGTTAATAAAATAAGACATTCAAATGTGTGTATGTGTTTTTTTTTATCTTGTCTGGAAATAAATCGTGTGAAATTTGGTTTTTAATAATCTCACGTCCATGAAAACTAGAATTCAGAAGACACTTGACTTACCTGAGCACATAAGGAGACAAGTACCAATGCGGTAATTATTATTCCTTTCATTATGCGGCAGCTTCAACTGTCATGCAGATCCCCTTATTATTCCGTTTGTATTGCAAGTTACGACGGTTATTTCACGTCCAAATTCCTCCAAAAAACAGTGCTGAAATTTTAAGAAATTTTACGGCATTATATTAAACTAAGGAAGTAGATATTTAGCCAGTCGTGAGAACGCACTCCAACCCTAATCCTAAGGATAAACAAATTCGAGTTGTAGCTATTAAAATATACCCTTGGTATAAACTTTAATATTTTTGACTTGAAGTGATTATATATGGCATTAAAAACATAAGGTCGTATGATGTTCAATCTTGTGCCCACGAGTTATGACAATCATAAGTGGGTTAGTACTAAAACCGGATATTGGGAGAAAGCCAATAAACAACAACGTCGTCACAAAACAAAAGAAAATCAAAAAAGTGAAAGAAAAACATCTCACCAATTCCGATGGATTGAGAATTTTAAAATGTCCTCATTTTCTTTTAAAAAATAAAACTTTTGTTTAAGGAGGTTTATCCTTCGATAATATTAATGTTATAGGAACATATCACTAAGCCCACAACGATGTTATAAATAGGCCTATTTGTAAAATAAAAACAATAGCTGCTCATTATACAAAAATAAATAATAATAATAATAATAACTTGATAGGCCTATTAATAATGATGATGATAATGATAATAATAATAATGATGATGATAATGATTTTGAGAATAATATGCCAAATGATGATATATTTAATATAGCGCTTTTAACAAGGAAACGCTTTTAACAAGGAGACGCTTTCGATCAAGAAAAACTGTTCAAGTCTTGAACCGAGAAGCGAAATTAACACTTCAGGAAATGATAATATGGTGTATTCTATATATAAATTTTGACTATGAAATACCGTTATTAATTTCGAAGTGGCTTTAATCCATAAATAATGGACAAAATAATAATTGAGCATGCGTACTGGTACCATTTGTATTATATCGTCATGAAATGGCCAAAATAATCACTTATTCGACAGCGCCTAAAGCGTTCGTGATTTAGATCATTTTTATGGTATGTCAACTTTAACAAAAAGGGAGTGGTTAAGCATTGATTGAAACATGCCAGGCCTTAAAGACCTAAATATTCTTGATATGTTTTAATAATATCAAAGGTGTTGATCTTAATTTCGAACTAAAATCAAATATACAATGCAAGTAAAATGGTAAACATGGACTTGATTACCGTTATATCTTGGTGATTGTAAGAATGTTACACACTACTTTTTTCTAGGTCGAAATGTCTTACGAATGAAAAAATTGACGTTTTAAATATTAACTACATCTTTGAGAAAACCCCGGTGTTTGGAAATATTTTAGTCCTCGTCAGTTTGTTCTCCTCTATTATTTAGATGTCACTGTTTGTATCAAAGGCCTATATTATTGCAGTATATTTCTGTATATAATCTGTCTCGATGTATCAGCACTACAAACAACTTAGTTGAGTGAGTTTATGCGTACTCACTTAGAACCTACCTTTGTATTTCTGTATACGAAATATAATTACACCAGTTGAATTGTTGCGTTTCCTATGGATCCGAGGAGTGGAAAGCTCACACAAGCGCAAAGAGTAGATTAAGTATAATAAATACCGTACAGTTATGAGTAAGTTTTAACCTTCGTTTTATACACAATGCAGTCAAAGGTTTAAAGAATTTATCCATGGAGGAATTAGTTTAGCCTCCATGGTTTATCCAATGACCATTCACGCAAGAATAGATGACCTGAGTATAAGTGCATTGTTTAATTCAGGTTGTGAAGAGCATTTTGTTCTACGTCAGTTGCTTTAGTACTGAACAGTTAGGCCTAATTTTTTTTCCATGGAAACAACATCGGAATATAAGAAAATACAAAATAAACTTCCGGAAATTAAACTCGCTGAAAATTGTATAACTTTTAACGAAAGCGTTTTATTTGTGTGGTGGAGTGCGGAAAGAGATTTTGGGAACTTCCTGTGAATTCGACACATTTCGTCTGTGGTTTTGAAGTCATGGAAGCTATCGTATCCGTGTTCGGTTTCATTTAAAACAAATCTGAGGCGTGGTTAGGCCTACATACGTCTTAGTCAGAGAACGTCAGAATTTCCTTTAACAAAATTGACCAGAATTTAATTCCACGTATTGTAGGCCTACACAATATTCACATGGTGAACCCTACCGCCATTATTGGTTTAAAATTTTATTTTACTGTAAGAAGGTACCGTATTAACCTTCTTCCTTTTGTTGTCTTTAGACTTAGTTAATGGAAGTTAGCCTAATGTTAGGCCTACAGTATTCAAACGGCTTATAAACATATTATAAATTACAAACAAAAATAATAATACAGTAAATTAAAATATAGAACAAGAGCCTAAACGCCAGGCTCCGGAGAAAAAATTGTTTTGATATGTTACACAACTGATGTTTCTAATATACAAAAAGGATATTTGACGACAAAATCTGGAACGTTTAATACGGAGGGTGGGGAAGGGCGTAACATTTTCTCCATCCGTTCCCCCTGCCGGAACCTGGCTTTAAACACAAGCTTTTTATCGTTAACCGGACACTTTTACTTGCACTGTAGTGAGATTATCATATAAAAGTATCGATTATATAGAGAATTATTAAAATGTCGAAATGAAAAATAAACACTACCGTATATTATGACAATTCAATCAGGATATATCTTTGAAGTGGCTGGGCAAACTCCTTTTCGACAAAAAAAAATGCGAATTAGGTATTAAATTCATTCTGAATAAATGCCATGAATTAGTGAACGAATATATGAAATAACTGACGAATTAACGAACGAATGATGAATATTTGCACCAGAAGTGAAAACATGCTTTATATTTTTTGAACAATCGTCGTACAAATATTCATTATTAGTTCTTATAATATGCCATGTCAATAGTTGAAAGTCGGGATTTGTCGTGTATACAGTAGTATTGTCTGCTTCAACATAAAGAAAGTTATAGGCCTAAAAAGTTTTAGAAACCGTAACAATACATGGCAATCATTAGATAGGGGTGAATCGTACAAACCATTTTCACTGTTCTATATCAGATTGTAAACGTTAAGGATAGCTTATAACCCGTCAGGATGGAGTCAGAACCATTCAGACTCCAACCAAAACAGATTGCAAATACGGTCAAATGATTCACGTTATCTGATGTTTAATCAGCCGCAGAGTCCTTTCATTTGTTTTTAATGATTCTAGTAAAAATATTCATTCCAAATAATAAAAAAAAAACAATCTTTGAAGCAAATATATAATGGTATTCGTTGTGCGATCGACGGGACGGAACGGAATGTCACTGAATTGTATTCAAATATTCCATGAAGAATGACTATATATAAACCAACAATTCCCTTGGATTAAAGTCTTGAAACTGACAGGGTGTAGTGAATTGTTCTCCTTTTAATCATCTGCTGGATCCTAATACGATTGGCCTCGTCAGAAAGAATGTGAACGCGGTCGTGTACTCTTTGTGATGGATTCTGGTTCAAAGTTGTTACATGCGTCTTTTGTTTTATAATCTAAATGTGCTTGTGGCCGATAAAAATGTAGGGTTTTGTTTGTAGGCATGTTATGACTCTGAATGTCAAAGTCAATATAAAACCGTTTACTTAAAGCCAGTCTCCGAAGGCAAAAAAATGATATGTTGTACAACTGAAAAGGTGCTTAACCACGTATTTACCTCCCGTTTTTAGATATACAAAAATCCGTATCATACCGCTATTTCGTCAAACAGTGTCTTAAAAAATCGTTGTATAACATATAGGTCTATACATTATATCTTTACCGTCGGAAATCATGGAGGAACAAAATATTCCTGGAAATGAACAAAATATGTTTGTGTTCTACTATCTAACTCAACGTTTTTGCATCATTATGCAAAAAAAAATGTGGAATGAATTAAGTAAATTAACGGGTAAAAATACGAAAAACACATATTCTTCTAATATCGAGTGTAATGACTTCAATGATTATTTCACTAATATTGGCGAAGAAATGTCAAAAACCTTTGGAAACAATTTTCCAAAATGGAAAAATCCACCTTGCGAATATTCTTTCTCCTTTGATTATATAAATGTTCATACCATACTTGATAGACTAAAACAACTACCTGAAAAAAATCTTGATGTGTTAGACCTTGATAGTAAACTACTTAGATTAGCGGCACCCTTTATCTCTGTTTCTCTTTGCCACATTTTTAACCTCTCTTTAACTTCCGGCTGTGTTCCGGATGATTGGAAAATTGCGCGGACAACGCCAATTTATAAAGGAAAGGGTAGTAAAGAGTGTATGAGCAACTTTAGACCAATATCCACTGTAAGTCATATTGCAAAGATTGTTGAGAAAGAGGTGCAGGCTCAATTGACTTCCTATCTTATTGATTATGATTTAATCAATATTGATCAATTTGCGTTTCTTAAGAATCACTCTACAGTTACATGTTTACACAGAGTCGTTGATGAATGGCTTGAATGCATGGATGACTCCGAGATGTTTGGAGCATGTTTTTTAGATATTTCTAAGTGCTTTGACACTATTGATCACTCAATTCTACTATACAAACTTGCTAACTATGGTGTAAATCCAAATGCTATTGAATGGTTCAAAAGCTATCTTAAAAATAGAAAACAATTTGTATACTACAATAATAGCAAATCAAAATTGAATTCCATTAACATTGGTGTTCCTCAGGGTAGTGTTCTAGGACCTATTCTTTTCCTATTATTTATTAATGATATTTCACAATCTATCGGAAATTGTATCTGTAGCATTTTTGCTGATGATGTAGTTGTTTACACATCCAGTAACAACGTAACCATAATTAATGATTCATTACAAAATATAATGAACAATGTAAAAAAAATGGTATAATGATAATCACCTTTCCATTAATACTGATAAAACTAAAATAATGCTTCTCAGAAATAATCACTCTAGGACCATTAATAACACCTTAAATATTGTTCTTGATAACACAAAACTTGAACAAGTTTCCAGCATAAGGTACCTAGGAATTATAATTGACGACACTCTAAGTTGGAAACAACATGTGCACAATATTTCTAAAAATGTGGGATTTAAAATCACAATGTTGGGCAAAATGTCAGGGTTTCTTAATAAATCACTATTAGAAACTCTGTACATTATGCTATAACTGTTTGGGGAAATTTGTCCGAACTTAATAAGAAAATTGTTAAAAGACACCAGAGAAGGGCGGCTCGTATTATAACGGATAACTTTGATTATCGAAATATTAGAGGTGATGATATTATTCATTCTTTGTCTTGGCAATCGTTTGAAGAGAGAAGGAATTTTGCCATTGCGTGTCTTATGTATAAATGTATTCAAGGTCTTGCGCCGCAAAGGCTTTTAAATGAAATTGTATTAGTATGTGATAGGCACACACATTCAACCCGTAGTGGGAACTTACTTCGAGTGGTTACACCTAAATTTAACTCGTATAAAATGAGTTCGAGTCTTAAGGTTGCCGGAGCAAAAATCTGGAATGAATTACCTTCAAATATCACCCACTCACCATCAATTTATTCTTTCAAAAAGACTTACAAGGCTCATTTCTTCCCTTAATTGATTTCTGGCCTTGTCTGATTACTATTTAGGTTTTTCTGCTTTTGAAAAGCCGCACCCCCTTATTTGAGGTGGCGCCGAACACTTCAGGAAATGATAATATGGTGTATTCTATATATAAATTTTGACTATGAAATACCGTTATTAATTTCGAAGTGGCTTTAATCCATAAATAATGGACAAAATAATAATTGAGCATGCGTACTGGTACCATTTGTATTATATCGTCATGAAATGGCCAAAATAATCACTTATTCGACAGCGCCTAAAGCGTTCGTGATTTAGATCATTTTTATGGTATGTCAACTTTAACAAAAAGGGAGTGGTTAAGCATTGATTGAAACATGCCAGGCCTTAAAGACCTAAATATTCTTGATATGTTTTAATAATATCAAAGGTGTTGATCTTAATTTCGAACTAAAATCAAATATACAATGCAAGTAAAATGGTAAACATGGACTTGATTACCGTTATATCTTGGTGATTGTAAGAATGTTACACACTACTTTTTTCTAGGTCGAAATGTCTTACGAATGAAAAAATTGACGTTTTAAATATTAACTACATCTTTGAGAAAACCCCGGTGTTTGGAAATATTTTAGTCCTCGTCAGTTTGTTCTCCTCTATTATTTAGATGTCACTGTTTGTATCAAAGGCCTATATTATTGCAGTATATTTCTGTATATAATCTGTCTCGATGTATCAGCACTACAAACAACTTAGTTGAGTGAGTTTATGCGTACTCACTTAGAACCTACCTTTGTATTTCTGTATACGAAATATAATTACACCAGTTGAATTGTTGCGTTTCCTATGGATCCGAGGAGTGGAAAGCTCACACAAGCGCAAAGAGTAGATTAAGTATAATAAATACCGTACAGTTATGAGTAAGTTTTAACCTTCGTTTTATACACAATGCAGTCAAAGGTTTAAAGAATTTATCCATGGAGGAATTAGTTTAGCCTCCATGGTTTATCCAAGGACCACTTACACACAAGATTAGATGACCTGAGTATAAATGCATTGTTTAATTCAGGTTGTGAAGAGTATTTTGTTCCACGTCAATTGCTTTAGTACTGAACAGTTGGGCCTAAATTTTTCCATGGAAAAAACATCGGAATATAAGAAAATATTTATTATTTTGCTAAGAATCTTTATACTAAATGGATCTTTATGGAGTGTCAATAAAACTTAACCGACCAATCCAAATGTGGTATTTAATAGCCAGTGATACGCGCATGTCCCACAAACACGAACGTTTCTTTTACGCTGTTTAAGGTTCCACACCTTAGCAACAATATCCAGGGGGCGGGGTTTGTTGGAAATGACCATAATAGCTTACTATCCTTCACGTTCTTATATACATTAGCGATTAGTACTGTGGCTTTTAATCTTTTGTTACAAAATAAACTTCCGGAAATTAAACTCGCTGAAAATTGTTTAACTTTTAACGAAAGCGTTTCATGTGTGTGGTGGAGTGCGGAAAGAGATTTTGGGAACTTCCTGTGAATTCGACACATTTCGTCTGTGGTGTTGAAGTCATGGAAGCTATCGTATCCGTGTTCGGTTTCATTTAAAATAAATCTGAGGCGTGGTTAGGCCTACATACGTCTTAGTCAGAGAACGTCAGAATTTCCTTTAACAAAATTGACCAGAATTTAAATCCACGTATTGTAGGCATACACAATATTCACATGGTGAACCCGACCGCCATTATTTGTTTAAAATTTTATTTTACTGTAAGAAGGTACCGTATTATTAACCTTCTTCCTTTTGTTGTCTTTAGACTTAGTTAATGGAAGTTAGCCTAATGTTAGGCCTACAGTATTCAAACGGCTTATAAACATATTGTAAATTACAAACAAAAATAATAATACAGTAAATTAAAATATAGAACAAGCCTAAACGCCAGGCTCCGGAGAAAAAATTGTTTTGATATGTTATACAACTGATGTTTCTAATACACAAAAAGGATATTTGACGACAAAATCTGGAACGTTTAATGCGAGACAGATTTTTCAAACTAAAAATTAGGAGAGGAGGGTGGGGAAAGGCGTAACATTTTCTCCATCTGAACCTGGCTTTAAACACAAGCTTTTTATCGTTAACCGGACACTTTTACTTGCACTGTAGTGAGATTATAATATAAAAGTATCGATTATATAGAGAATTATTAAAATGTCGAAATGAAAAATAAACACTAGGACTATATTATGACAATTCAATCAGGATATATCTTTGAAGTGGCTAGGCAAACTCCTTTTCGACTAAAAAAGCGAATTAGGTATTAAATTCATTCTGAATAAATGCAATGAATTAGTAAACGAATATATGAAATAACTGACGAATGAACGAATGAATGATGAATATTTGCACCAGAAATGAAAACATGCTTTATATTTTTTGAACAATCGTCGTACAAATATTCATTATTAATTCTTATAATATACCATGTCAATAGTTAAAAGTCGGGATTTGTCGTGTATACAGTCTGCTTCAACATAAAGAAAGTTACAGGTCTAAAACAGTTTTAGAAACCGTAACAATACATGGCAATCATTAAATAGGGGTGAATCTTACAAACCATTTTCACTGTTCTATATCAGATTGATAACCCGTCAGGATGGAGTCAGAACCATTCAGACTCCAACCAAAACAGATTGCAAATACGGTCAAATGATTCACGTTATCTGATGTTTAATCAGCCGCAGAGTCCTTTCATTTGTTTTTAATGATTCTAGTAAAAATATTCATTCCAAATAATAAAAAAAAAACAATCTTTGAAGCAAATATATAATGGTATTCGTTGTGCGATCGACGGGACGGAACGGAATGTCACTGATTTGTATTCAAATATTTCATGAAGAATGACTAATATAAAACCAACAATTCCCTTGGATTAAAGTCTTGAAATTGACAGGGTGTAGTGAATTGTTCTCCTTTTAATCATCTGCTGGATCCTAATACGATTGGCCTCGTCAGAAAGAATGTGAACGCGGTCGTGAACTCTTTGTGATGGATTCTGGTTCAAAGTTGTTACATGCGTCTTTTGTTTTATGATAATCTTAAATGTGCCGATAAAAATGTAGGGTTTTGTTTGTAGGCATGTTATGACTCTGAATGTCAAAGTCAATATAAAACCGTTTAGTCTCCGAAGACAAACAAATTATATGTTGTACAACTGAAAAAGGTGCTTAACCACGTATTTACCTCCCGTTTTTAGATATACAAAAATCCGTATCATACCGCTATTTCGTCAGTGTCTTAAAAAATCGTTGTATAACATATAGGTCTATACATTATATCTTTACCTTCGGAAATCATGGAGGAACAAAATATTCCTAGACATGAACAAAATATGTTTGTGTTCTACTATTTAACTCAACGTTTTTGCATCATTATTTAAAGATTGCCACACGTACAACACGTCTGTGTTAAATTTATAATATTTTTTCATTGGTCATTTCAAATTGAAATTTTTGGCAGCTGCAATGTAGACCCAGTACGACGAATATAACTTCCCCTGCCTAAATCGCATATGGGGGGGGGGGGTGAGATATTTGAGGAGCCATCGATCAGTCCCGATGCCCGGGTCTTCAGCGCATGTCGAACATTACCTCTCTGCCAATTGCTTACCGTGAGCAATAAGTGGAGCTAATAATATATTTGTCCGATCTTCCGATCCAGTTTCGATTCTGTAAACACCAGATCTGAAGACTGAGCTATTTTACTCTCTAGAAATCTCATGAGACTTATTCAGTACTAATTAACAGCATAAGATAATACTTCTAATTTAAATATAAAGGTAAACAGTAATATATTTAAATAGGAATGCAAAACTTAACGTGGTGGTGCGGAGGTATTTCAAAAGCTCCATCAAAAATACTAATCTTTCATAACATCCTAAATGACTTAAATTTAGGATTTTATGAAAAATACTAATCTTTCATAACATCCTAAATTTAAGTCATTTGTAGGTCTACTGTAACCTATAGGCGTACTTTTGCTATAAAGAATAAAAGTGAACTTACAGGAAAGCTTATAGGCCTATGTAGTTGTTAGACTTATGATGACCAGCCCCCGCTCCGTGACTTGATTTAGACGAGTGGCAATAACAATACCATACAGATTCAAAACAGCGTACACAATCACTTCACAATAGAAGGCTTAATGCTTCACTCGAGGAGAATGTAATCATCCAGCTGTATAGCTAGCAGACTGCCACAGTAGGCTACATATTATAGGCATAATAACAGAATAATAATAATAATAATAATAATTTATTTGGATATGCACTTTTGAATCAGTGGCACTCAACCACAAGTGTGGTGCATCCTAACAACAAGAAAAAATATAAAAATTACAATCAAAAAGAAAGACATCAAAACAACAGGAGATAATTAAATCAGCTAAAACTATAACATAGAGAAAATAGTTCAATTTTCTCTACGACAAAAAGAACATCATCAGTCTCTAGAAGACACGTCTCTCTCCTGCAACATTCGTACGGAAAAAGGAACGCCCACCAGAGACACCCATCAGCCAACTACCTGATCGCAACAGGGCTGTTACAACCAAGAACGCACTCCCGCACAGCAACTACAAAAGAGAGACCTCTCACTACAGATACAATTGATCAAATCGCTACCTGTAGGAGCGGTTTGGGGCTAGTGCTTGCGGTTCTGCTTCTCAACCTTAAGGTCGGTGGTTCAATCCCTCGCTGAGAAATTTGCTTCTTAGTGTCCTAGGCAAGGCACTTACATAAATTTTCCAATCTCCACCCAGGAGTACAAGTACCTGGTAGGTTCAAACACAAAATGCGCTGATTACAGCAGCAACTATCTATGGAATTCTTCCCAGGGAGCTGATGTGTTCCACGTGCTTGATCCAATGACGGGAGTAATAATGTGCAGGCATTACGAGCTATATAAACTTAACATATTATTTTCTAAATATGATTGTCATTGCATTTATACAAGTCTTTGCATTTCGCGTTATTGCAATTTTATCAGTTTTAAAAACATAAACGCAAGCGGTGTTTTGCTAATAGAATACTGTTTTTATCAATTAAGAACAGATATGCCCTACTTCATTTTATTACTAACAGTAAATATTAATATTCCTATATCACATAGTGTGTAAAGTAGTGGCCCAAATTTGTAATTTGTAGGATACCAATAATTAATGGCGGATCCAGGAATTCGAAATAGAGATTGGTGGGGAGGGGGGATGGCAGAAATCGATTTTACAGGTGAAGGACCGAAATGTTATGTTATGGCACTTCCAGATGACCAGAAATGGTAGTAACAGACTAAAATTATGAATGTCATTTTTTTTTTCGAAAATTGTGAATTATTTTGGGTGGACACGGATCCCCTCCCCTCCCCTTCATTGAATCCACCTATGAAATGAAAAGTCCAAAGTCACATTCGTAGACATTATCTGAGTGGTGCACTAAAATAGCCAAAGTTAAAATATGATGATACCCTCCGTCAAAAAGGTGTTCGCAACTTGCTCACAGGGAACAAATACAAAATGCTGAGGAGCATTCTACTATGACAACATGTCCAGCAGGATACACAATAACTGACCAAGAAAACAGAATGGCAACCAGAATAAGCAAAGGTAAAAGAGGCAGGCCAGACGATATAACAAAAAAAAAAACATCAAACACTGGACGAAGGCAGTAAAAGATTACCATTAAAGGATTAAAGAATTAATGTCCTACTGAACTTCCAGATCCGGAAGATGATGCTGTTGAAGATAATAAGGACTATCCAAATTATTTGGACCCCAATAACTTTCTTCAGTATCGAGTACACAAGGTGTTAACATTTGAACAAAGCGATAGCCTATTTTTTTAAATAGTTTTTGTAGACTCGAGTATCTTGGCCTTAAAGCCAATAACTGCGTGTCTTTGAAAGGACAATACAAACGTAATGGCTGAATGAACTATTATAGTATTGTATTGTAGAATACAAGGCTTTTGCTGGAAAGGTAAATAGTTAAAACAATTGAATTTGCAATGGAGCAGACTTGAAATGTACCTGTGGTCTACGTCAATGTAACGCAGGGGCGTATTTTGCATGAAAAAGAAATTTGATAGTCAAAAACGCCTCAGAGGTTATTCCGGTCGTCTAGAAAACGAACATTTCGGATAACACTTTTATAACAGTGGCACACGTTAGACAAATGCTAACGGTGCATCCAGAAAAGAACAAAGCAACAGAAATAAAAAAATTAAATTCTTAATTATGAGAAATTTACAGATAACTCAAATAACATTATTTCCCCCACCAATCAAATTAAACACTTCAAATAAACTACAAACAAAACAAGAATGACTGGTTTGAAAAGTCGTGCAAAGCAAACCATGACGCTAACCCACCCCGCAACGGCCCGAGCCGACGCCAACGGTCCCCCGCCAGGTAACGCAGCCAGCCGAATGCTAGCCGTCCTCCCTGTCGTTGGATGTTGTTCGAGGGAAGACCACCAGCACCCAGACAGCCCCACCACCCAAACAGCCCCACCACCCGACGAAGGTCCGACGTCATCGGTCCGAGAATGCAGCAGAGCAAGCCAACAGCCTGGTTACACTTTGAACGAATTTTCAGTCAGTATACAGTACATAAATAGAAACCAAATGAAATAATTTGAACATTTAAGAATATAAAAACAAAATTTAAATTAAATTAAATTAGAATTAAAAGAAAGCGTTTATGCTCTACATACAGTATAAGTATGCACGCACAGGAATTATTACACAAGCTTAATGCTTGAAAAATCAAATATAATACTGTAATTACACAACAGCACAGATAAAACTTAAGCTACAAAAATTTAAATAAGTCACATCTCACTGGTGTTTTCACTGCTGTCCCAGACGCAACCAGGGAAGCTCCCTGATTCAACTGACCAATCAGCGTCGCCAAAGGAGTCGGCGATAGCGTGTAGTGTTTTTTTTTTTTTTTTTTATAGAAACTAAGCTTTAGTTGTTCAAGATAAATTATTATTATGATACTATATGTGACGTCGTGTTTGCTGTGACTACTGTATGTGTAGTATTAATACAAGGAATTAAATAAATCGTTTCTACTGGACTTAATTGTTTATTCAATAGCGATATTTCACGTCCAATCCAGGACGCGCCATCATGCCAACTGGTTTTTCTGTGGCTAAAGGTCGTACAAACGACAAACTTCCGTCGATCGAACCTATATACACATTAGTACACAAAACAGTCCAATACAAAAGTGTTAGAAGACTACTTTTTTTACTTTATTTATTTCCTTCACATCCAACAGCAAGTACACTCGCCACTTAAAGAATGGAACGACAAAGAGGCCTATGGAGTAAAGTTTTTTTTGTCGTGAGAAAAATTCCTGCTGTGACAGAAATTGAACCCAGGACCATGGAATCAGAAGGCAAGCACCTTAACCACTCAGCTATTCAACTCCATCCCACTTACTGAGGCCAATTTGCAGTTGTGTCCTCAATCTATGTTTAGGTCTAATACTGAATATAAAATTGATTAAAAGTACATTATCAATAAATCGACGGTATTTTATCTAATATGAATTAATAGAATACAAAGAAAACTTTAAAACATTAATGAATTATACTACATCAGCTTCCAGCATCACATTACTTTAATAATTTGATGAATAGTATTTGCGAAAAAAGAGGCTTTATACATATTAATATATAATTACCATACTGTTGGCCAAAAGGGGCGGATCAGGGTTGAAATTTCGGAGGGGTCAGAATGTATCCAAAAAACCTTAAAAAGAAAGGGGGTCCTCACACAGGAAAATTTTTATTCCTAGATGGTGCTTTAATGACTTTTAAGTCATTAAAAGTTTGTCTTCCCTCTCTTGAAAACGATTCAATGAATCCCGACTTCTAATTTTCCCATTGTAACAACAAAAATTTCAGCTCGCAGGTTTAGAATTTTTTCTTTTTTTTTCTCAAGAGGGGGGGGGGGGGTGTCAGGACTTCCCTGACACCCCCTCCAGATCTGCCAATGGCCTATATTAAAAACATATATAAGCGCCATTCTCCAATAAGCACCGCTCTTCAATAACCCCCACGCAAAACCTGATTTTTTTCGCTAATCGAGAGTACTGTATACTGTATATTACCCTGTGTGTAATGAAACACTTTGAGAAACAGGGTTTAATACAATGCCTACGGTGTTAAAATGAACAAATAACACAATGAACTACAGAAATATGTGTGATAGGTAATACTGGAACGGCCATCGAAAGCGCCGCGCCAACATTTTCTTATAAGCGCCACACTAAAGCCTATAAACATTTTATAAGCGCCGCGGCGTTTATTCGGGCATTTACGATATTATTTACAAAAAAGGGAATGTTTTTTCTAATTGCCAAATTGATTTCTTCAGATTTATTACTAATTTTATCGAATATTAGTTAACAATATAACTTAACAGCTTGAAAATCAATTAAGTCATTATCTTCCAATGACGTACATATCAATATAAACTCCGCCCTTTGGATGTTGTTCCAAAGACCCTCAAAACAATCGCGTAAATGTAGTCTGTGGTGCAAAACACGTGGTCCTATTCTGATTGGTCAACTGTTAAATTTGACACTCCGGGAAAGGTCCATTCTTCGCTGACTACAAATGTTTTACCATGGAGGAATTAGTTCAGTTTTCTAAACTAATTCCTCCATGGTTTTACTAAGAAACTTCTTAAACGTATTGCACGCCAATTTAATGGTCTATGCCAAAGAATACAGGAACTGAACTATTGTACTACAATTCTAATAACTGGAAGAACGTTTTTTCATAACATATATATAATAACTTTTAATTAAAAATAATAACTTACTCAAATATACAAAGTGAGTTTTAACTATTAAGTTATTAACACAATCCAGGTCCAGAGTGTGACGAAAGAAGCATTAATGTAATTAACAATAAATATAGACATATGTATATATAATTTATATATTATGTATGTGCATATATAAACAATAGTTGTATTTACAATTATGATACAGTTTTAAGTACTGAAAAATGTTAATACAAAAAAATTATATTTATTTTATTATCCTACGAAAGTGAGTGATTCAACACTTGGTGATTCTCTAAAATTAAAGCTATGTTCACATTGGAAATTATTTTCAGAAACACACGGGCAACTATACTTTGGCTAAAGCTGTTCACACTTGAATTAAAATAGTCAGTTTAATCATTCTGTGGTATGTTTAACAATGCGTGTGGTATTAAAACATGCTCAGGAAGATCCAACCGAGCATCACTGTTCACATTAGACTTTTTTTCTGGTTAATCTTGCTAAGTTTGTTCCTCTATGGTTAAACCAGAGTATAGAATTGCAAGAAGTCTGACTGCAGTGATTTTGTATGCTCACAATAAAAAGTATAAAGCAGAAGTACTACCACGAGATAGGGGGCGCCCTATTAGTATTTGAATAGAGTTAAAAACTTGCATTTTGAAGGACGCCCTCTAGTTCATGGTAGTACTTTCTGAAACAGGATTACGTTCAAACGGAACCCAGAGAGTCGGGCCTCTCGCAGTTTTTTCCTCAATGGTTAAACTTACGACAGGAAATTTGGTCAAGGGGAGTTTTATGCAGTTTGTTCACACTGGCTTTTTTGTTTGGTCATCTTGACCAGGTACATGATAATAGCTAGAGCAGTCACTCCATAGAGTGCATACCTCCACTCTGTGCCTGAATACAGTATCAACAATACGCAAGCAGTGTAATGGGCGAACTGCAGCATACCCTCAATGAAATAATGAAATTTCCCTCGTGTTTTAGGCACATTGTTGTCTAGAGCAATGCCTGAATTGTGGGGTGAATCCATTATTTGTTTATGCTAGGATAATAAATCAAATTTCCCTGACCCTGACCTTGTCCTTTGAACTTTTCTTCCGAAAATTGAATGGTGTCTTTCTTCGATTATTATGTACCATTCCACTATATTTTATGATGATCCTATCTTGCTAACAGACAGACAGTGAATACGTAACCTACTTGGTGGAGGTAATAATACAGGAATATATACAGTGCCTTTTAGTTTTATAAATCAGGATAGGGCTTAAATCTCACTTAGTGTTTTTATACTTCAAAATATATTCATAATTATGGTATTGTTTTATAAGGATTAATGAAGAATAGATCTACAATAATGCTGAAAAAATGAATTAAATATTTTGATTTACTGTACTGTTGTATTACACTATATGATAATGTGGACTAAATCTAGAATCGAATGCTTGATCAACATTTAACTTGAGTCAAGGTGAATGGAATTGTTTTGGCGGGGTTCTTAATGCATGTACAGGTACTAAGACATAAGACATAGTATGTTTATATAATATAAAAAAATGATATAATGATCGTTTTAGACTGAAAGCCCAATCATCCTTAACAGTTACATTGGCTCTGGGCCACCATTTTTTTAAGTGTAAACAATCAATAAATTCTAAGCCAGCTCAGAGCCAACCTAAATTAAGTCAGACTTTAGAGTCAGCTCGGGTCCTGCAATGCAGGACTTGGGCCGACTCATCATCATATTTGAACGTAAACTGAACCTGGGTCGCTCAGTTCGCTTTGATACAATAGTATTTCAATATAATTGAACCTGGGTCGCTCAGTTCGCTTTGATACAATAGTATTTCACGCAAAAACCCGGCACAAAGGAGGAAGTGTGAACGCCTGAGTGGACTTAAAACACTAATTTCGAATGAAAAGTCATTTTGAGCCGGCCGTAGTTAAGGTGGCCCTGGGCCGATATAATAAGTATGACTGGGCTCAATGCTACAGTTGATAACGTAATGAGAATGATATTACATGGAAAAAGCTGTCTTGACGATGTGTAACGTTGATACTCAGCAGATGATGAGGAGAACAGTCAATGAGATGAATGGTGATGATCTTGGTTGGAGGTGAATCGATGAAGAAAAATCTTATTTACAGAAGACCACAATTCTGAAAAAATAAAGAGTCCAGTGTATGTGTTACATTCAAATGTCATGAATTTTAACAATTATTAACAAATACAAAAATAAAGGCATATTTGATATGATATTTATTTGCACCTCAATAAACATAATTAACCCTTTAAAATAAAAAAAATAAAATACTAAAAAAAAAAAATTCAATTTAAATTCATTCATCAAAAACATTAACACTGTAATTCAAATCCATACTAATAAAAGTTCAATCTTAAAATCACTATTTTAATAAAATAATTTTTTAATCATCAAACTCTTAAATATAAAATAGCCTCAAAAAAGTTTTTTTTAAATATCATTATTACTCAATCAAATAAATGATAGTAAAAAAGAGGGAGAACAGAAAAGCAAAATACATATACTGTACAACATACATAACAATCACAGAATCCACAATCTTGAATACAGTGGTTAAAACACCAAATTTTTTCAGTGACAAATGAGTGTGCACAGAGTTTGATGGTTCTTTGTTCAGTAGGGATAAAAGCGAAGTAATTTAAAGGGAGAAGCCCATAAAATATTTAGTTGTGTGGGAAAGACAACGGTGGCGGATCCAGGATTTCAAATAGAGGGGGCCCAGAGAGAGACTTTCACAGATGGAGGGTCTATGCTATTTACTATTGAAGTTGCGCGGGTCAGGGCAATCGAAATAGGATGTCCAGGGAGGTAAGAAAATTTATGATTATGGCACCTCTAGATGGCTAGAAATGGCACTCTTATACTCCAAATTTGAGTACAATTTTCGCTATGAAGCTTACGGTATGCAGACTGTAATGGATCATAATGGTCATATTCATGAAGATATCGTGCAAGTTCACCTGCAACAACAACAAACTTTTCAATTATTTTTGCGAGGAACGGGGTATTTGTAACAGGACGATAATTGTACCTGTCTCTTATACACATCTAGATGTGTATAAGAGACAGGTCATGCACTAGTTGTGAAACTTTGTAGATTCTAATGAGGATCCACTAAATTACATGTGATCCTCTATACAAATTACAAGAAAAAAACAATTAAAACTTTTGAATTTTGAACTACAAGTATAGAATAATTATTAAAGTTTTGTTGGCTACATTTGAGTAATACAATTGCAAATATGTTACATGAATAACTTTCTTTAATATTATTATTACCTTCATTATAAATATTATTTTTAATATGATGATTGTAATATAATGTAATTTAGTTCAATTTATTTGACTTCAAACGGTCATGGGCTTTTATCTGCATGCAAATCTTGTAAATTTCAATACAATACAATCTTCATAACAAATACTGTAAATATAATTATATTTATATACAGATAAAAAAGAGCAAAAATTATATAAATGTGTCTCATAAATGTTCGAACAATTACATATGTGGTAAAACAATAAATTCATTGACATAAATCCAATAACAATTCATCTTGACTTATACAAGCTTCTGTCAAGTTATCAACATGACTTTATTAGGTTGTTACCATAAGCTACAAGGATTTCTTCACACAAAAACACCCTCTGTTGGCTGATCTAGTCCATTCTGATTCAATCATCCCGGCCAAACAAAGATTAATACTATTTTGTGCGAGATTGTGAAATTACCCCAGCGACAAAGAAATGAGGATGAACATAGGTGCACTGATGTGGACATGTGGTACCCATGGATGGACGGTTCTATTTCTTTGTAGGGGTGGAAATTTAAGGGGAAAAAAATGGCAATAATCAGTTTATCCAGATTTGTATTTAAGAAATACATTGTAAAAAGGTCCATTGTGTGCTATGATCTTCAATCCTTAATTTTGTCTGGAATTGCTACAAGTAGGTGTGCATGCTCAGGACTCATCTCTTACTTTGTTCATGTTGTCCCGCCTCCATATCCACAACCTTTTCGAGGAACTTTAATGCATTGTATCTCTTTCTTCTGTCCATCACTAACAAAGTGGTGGGTCTTGACCGAGCACCTAATTAGGACGGACGACGCCAAAATAATTAACAGGAAACCGACTTGGGACAAGTGCACAAGATATACAAGATGATGAAGGCGCACATGATGATGGGGCACACTGACTATCTTTTGATTTGACAATATTGTGATGTCGTCATATTCAAATGACAAAAGCTTCAATGAATTAAGATCAATTATGATTGGTTTTTATGTCAATTTATTTATTGTTTTAAATATGCATTATTCTTTAAACAATGCTCAAAATTATGATTATTATTATCATTAATATGATTATTATTATGATAAGTAAAATCATTATCAATAAATGTCCTTATTTTTACAGTATTAAGTATTTAATTATTATTTTATATATTAATTTCCTCAGTAATACAGTATATGTCTATCTATTTATAAAGTAAAAATGGGTAAAATATGATACCATAGATTTACTTGTTAGTAAAAAAAATTATTATAGTATTTTATATTTATATGAATAACAAGTGAGTAACCTATCAACTAAATATAATGTAAAACTATCAACAATAATATGTTTGTGAACTAAATGACTATGCTTACTTAAGATAACACACACTAACAATGACAAGTATATTAGTAAACCAACAGATACAAGAAATTATAGATGATGAGAGAGACTTTATAAAGATAAACAGGTAGACAGTTACTGCCGACAGGTAAACAGATACTGTCGACAGGTAGACAGAAACTGTTGACAGGTACATAGAGTGGTAGACGGTGTTTTATAATTTTTATTATATGAAGTTGGATAAACGAGAGATAGATGTATAGATAGAGAAATAGACAGACATGTTGAAGATTGAGAGGTCTATTCATCAGACTAGGGAATTCACAAACCATGTTTGTACAGGTGGAAAGATGAAGTTAAATAGATGATGAGATATAAAAATAGATAATTCACATCTGCAAAGATATGTGGCACCAGACATTGAGATGCACAAAAGTACTCACACAGCATTTAACACAGGATGAGCACAAAAATCCACAAGAACAAAAAGCACTGCTTGGGTTCTGAAATGGTCAGTACGTCCACATGCATTATGATGATTAAGTAATGATGTTACACAATCTTGCTCATGAGCATCCACTCTAAAAGTGGTCACTGAGGCTGCACTCAGATTATATTTGCGTACTTACATCAACCATTTCAACCGGATTTATTGCCACTCGTTGTGATCGTTCTAGTACAGGAGCGATCTTCTCTTCTATCTTGTATCCCATCAGGTCTTTGCGTGAAATCATTCCCACTACGCAGTTCTGATTATCTACCACGGTGAGATGACGAAGACCGAGTGTACGGAATATTATATATGTCCGGTGGAGCGAAAATGAGTTGGGAATGCATGGTGCGGACATATTTATGTATGGTTTCTAAAAATAGAACAGAGAAATCTTAACTTAATTATGCATGTTAAGATCACTGGCATATTTAAGCACGATGGAAGCCCACAAAAACATTATGTACCCCTCTCCCACCACCAATCCAGGTACCCACACTGTTAACTTGCTAAGCAAACAAATTACACTAAAGTAGTTAGAAATCACCTCATTTCTCCAAGTAGCAGCTCAGTACCCCAGACTTTCCCATCATTTCCCCATAGCTTTCCCCAACCTCCCCCACTCATAATGTTAATACCAGGGGCGGATCCAGAAATGTCCGAAAGGGGGGCCCCCGATGTCCCCGAAGGGCGGGGCGATCGATAGACAACAATACCCCAGGGGGTCCGGGGGAATTTCCCTGGAAAATTTTTGTCTTTTAGACGCCCAGAAATATGCTCTGAGCCGTTGTGGCCGATCAATAATTTCTTTTTCTTTCTTTTCCCTTTTTTTAGCTTTCTGAAGGGAAGGAGGCTGGGTCCAGATGCTCCCCCAACCTTAAATCCGCCCCTGAATACATATACAGTCGATAAACCACTGATATAATACGCCTTCATGCATTATTCCTTGGGGAAAAATAGGACAAGCATTGCCAAAAAAAGGGAATTGAGGTCATTATCCCAGGAATATCAATCATTCTTATTATTCTATCAACAATATTAATTTTTAAATTTTTTTTGTACCAGGTCAATAGTTAGATTTTGAAAAAGATCCTCTTCACAATACTGATGCAAACGCTCCTCCAAAAGTTCTGCGTTTTCTAAATTCTCTACAGCAACCTAATAAAATAAAAAAATATTTAAAATGTTTGATAAGTATATTGTACTTCCATGGTGATTAATAATACCGTAATAATGGAAATGATATACAAAATAATAAAAAATATAATAATGATATACAAAATAGTACAAAGATTGATTTTATATATAACCCACTGAAAATAGGCCCCTGGGCTTTATTGGGTTATCCTGGACAATCCCATCATACTTTATCTTTATATTTTTCCAATTTGAGTATGTTTGATGACTTTCTGAATAAACTCAAATTCAATAAAAGCGAATGGAAATATAACTAGTGTAGCAACGTTAGTATAAATCCCAATATAAATGACGAAAAACATTGCCCTCTAATGCTAACATTAATTTATAATTATTCTCAAGCTTCTGTTCACACAAATTTTTCAGGAGAGAGAAACAGCATACCAGTGTTTTGATGAAAACGTGCTTGTGACAAAAAAACTCAAATAACAATAGCGGCACCAATATTTTCTGTTGTTTAATTTTGTATTTACGATAGAACAGCCGACTCGTCTTACCTGTTGGTAATCTAACTTAGGAATTTCTATTTGATCATCTTGTGCTGCGTCTGTTCGCTCAAACAGTGATTCGTGAGAGAGTAAAATACACAGTTCGTTTCTGTTGAAATAACGAATGTTATGTTCATAAGAGTATAAGTCAGTGGGATGGTATAAAATATGACACAATTGTATACCGACTCAGTAGACCAATTGCCAAAGTAAGGCTGTTTAATTCTCAGCAATTTTCATGTACCCTTTGCCAAGGGCGGATTTAGAGGGGATCTGGGCTGCTTCCCCCCTCCCCAACCTTTTTGAAAAAAAAGAAAAAAAAAAAGAAGGAAAGCAAAAATAATTGATTACCCAAAACGCCTCACAGGTTATTTTCAAGCGTCTATAAAACAACATTTTGCTGGGACATGACCCTGGATCCGCTAGGGTACTGTTGTCTTGATCAGCCCCCCCCCCCTTTGGACATCTCTGGATCCGCCCCTGTTTGCAGCAAGCTCAGCAGGCCCTTCACTTACTCCACACTCACTTTTAAATATGCTGCTTAATATTATTATTGTTAAATACAATACATTAGTTGCTTAATCTTTTGCCATCATGAAATATTACAGGTTCTGAATCAAGAAACGGAATACATTTGACTTCAAGAAGGGCGTGGTAGATGGGATGGGTAAACGCATCTCCAACCCACTTAGCGACCATAATAGCAACCATGATTGGAAGCAGAAACTGAATGTCATTAGTGATCTCCATCTAAAAAAAAAAAATGAATTTAAATATCATTAGAAAAAAGATAATTTAAAATAGACAGAATTACTGTATAAAGAGCATTTGATTTATTTCACATTTAACAACATATACACTAGCCAATTACAGTACGGAATAAGGCTCTAAAATGCCTATATTGAGGCTTTGAGATTGGGGTTGTTTTAGTCGTATAAGGCAATCCACATATAAGACGACCCCCAAGTTTGGGATGATTTTTTGCATGATTTTATTATGTTGGGTGCATAAGATGACCCCCCCCCCACGTTTCACTGTTGGAATTCTGACTTTTCACTGCTCTTTATGGTCTTCATACTGTATCTAGCTCGCTAAAAACGGAAACCAAATTTAGGGCTAATCTTCCATATGCTGTAATACCATTTTACGGGCTTTTAAATGTTTATAAAATTTTATTCCACCGCATTTAAAATTGCATTTATTCACTCTAACAGTTTTAGCTTCATTCAGTAGTAACTCTGCATGATACAGATGATTGGCACATAAAGACGAACATGGTACAATTTGTATGGGTTACGCGTATAAGACAACCCCCTGTTTTTCGATAGTACAGTAATTTGGTATTTAAAGCCTTGTCTTATATGCAAGAATATACGGAACTGGTATCACAATACTTGAACTCAAAACCTTCAGAGACTGCAATGCAACCTGTTCTAAATTGCATCTACACTAAAAAATATTTGAATAAAATATATATTGTAATATGCCTGTGAACAATTATTTTTTTTAGATTCTATGGATCAATATTTATGATTGTATTACCATGATGACTGTAAGAGACATTGTCAGGCGAGATACGCCCCCAAAAAATGATGCAGCACCAATGAGGGCGAACGCTCCTGGATCCATCCACGCCCAATAGGAATCAGCTGTCGAATGCACACCAAACAATGTTACCATCACTAAACCTATTATCCGACCATAGAGGGCGCCAATGTATCTAATGAAAGAATGAAAGGGACAATAAAAGAACTTCAAATTAACTGATTATTAAACATAATTTTTAAATTAATTACTGTGACAGATATCAATGCAATGAATTAACTGTAATTTAGACAAAATAAACCCATAGGTACAAAATACAAAATATAAAGATAAATTATAAGAGGAATTAAAGACTACTATGAATCCCCATCAAAGTTTTTAAAACTGTTTTGTTCACATTACTATTCGAACAGATCCAGTTTTGCAGGAAAATTAAATGTTGCCCAAAGTCATAACTGACTCTGGTAGAAGAAGATTTATTTTTCGGGGTTCTCAAATTTGAAATACGGGGGATAGGTAATTCTTATTCATCATTCTTCTATTTAATGATTTTTTTTTAAATATTTTGTGTTGTTATCCATGTCATTCTTAATGTTTTATACATAATGGGCCCCTTGGCAAGAACAGTAACATTGTACTGAATCAGTAACCAAGTATAAAGAACAAATAAATAAATAAACAAATTCACAAATAACAAAAATACTTACAGCATAGGTACAACTAATCCACTGGAAATGGATGGTCCACAGCTCCAACAAGCCATGATGAAATAAAATATAAGTACCGTAAACAGAGGGCCAAAGGTGAACTCCCAGTGTGTTTCCCGAGAGAAGAGATGGTGGATAGCCTCTTCACCAGTCACAAACAATAAGGTGGCAACTACATACATAAAAAAAATATATTGTAGTTTTAAGATTCAAATTCGAGTAATAAAGAAATGTAAATAAAATAACTTATTGGTTTTAGTTGAGTATTAATTAGAAGATCTGCCAGTGGCAGATACTGAGGAGTAAGTTTCTGGTAATGAAATGGGCAATATCTCAGGATCTTGCTCCTTTAAAAAAATTGTACTGAAATGTTCAACATGCACATGCACGCCAGATGGCGTCACCCCAGAGTATAACTGGTAATAAATCCAAACATTTTGTGACATTTTGTGAGTGAAGTTGCTTTAAATTTTTGTAACTATAATCCTGTTCATTTAATTGAACTATTGAACCCAAAACCACAATATTGAAAAATGAGCGCTTTAACTACCAGACCGCATAATACCCAAAACTCACCCTGATTGAATGTATCATTTGAGAATGTAATGTTCTCGCCTTCTCTTATGACAGTTCCTTCAGGACATGTGTAGTGGCTGACACTGCTTTCGGTAAACCCTGCGGCAGAGTCCAAACATTTAAGACTAAATTCTTTCGAAGGTCTTGAATAAAACAGAAATTTGTAAAAGGGTGTAGAATAATGAAATAAAGAAACTTCAATTTATCAGCTTATTAAGAAAGACTATCAATTTATGAGAATGATTAGGATGGCCATCTATTTAGCAGCATGATAAGGATGACCGTGTATCACCATCATTTGATTGGCCATCTATTTAAGGCTATGATTAAAATGACCATCTATTTAGCACCATGACCATCAATTTAGTCCCATAATTAAGATGACCATAAACTTAGCACCATGATTTGGATGACCATCAATCTAGCAACATAAAAGTAATAATATATGAATTTATGTCGCACTGGTTATGTATTTATCATTACCCAAGTTGGTGATTGAAATATCTCAGAAAAGTTTTTCTTACTTTGCATTCTCTTTTTCATAGTAACATGTTAGAGGACTACAATCAAATGCAGCTGGTAAAAACACACTGGCTGTTGCTACTATTGTCTACAAAGAAAACAAAATTCATTTTTAAATATGCAATACTGTATATCAGCTTTTATATTTTATAAACTTGCATGTTAATGTAATAATGTAGCTTGAAGTAAACAGTTTTTCATTACTATATTTCTTTTCAGTGTTTTTGAAAGTTTTAAATTACAAGTACAGTGCACCCTCCAATCCGAGACCCCTCTAATTCGAGACCACTTTTCCAAAGACCTAAATAACAATCCTCAACATTTTGACACATAGCTAGCCATCTAAATGGAGACCAAACTCCGAGACCACCCAAAATTTATAGGTCTCAAGGGTGGTCTCGAATTGGAAGGCAAACTGTATATTTATATTACTTATCAGATAAGAAAATAATTTGTCCATACTGAATAGGTTAAAGTTTTTGGATGTGAATAAAATAAAAATACAAGATCACAGTCATGACTTACAATAATGATACAGGGTTCGAGAAGCCTAACAAACTTCTTCTTCAGTGGATCCCCTATTTTTGCTAACTTGGCTCTCCGAAATCTTGCCATCTTAAGATTACAAAATACAAACAGGCCTCCAAGAACGCCACCAATTACACCGATAATAACAGTCGGGAAGAACATAAGAATGTTTACATCTAAGCCTTCGCGAACCTGTAAAGTAATGAAGGTCACATGTTATCAACATATACGCATTTAGAACGTGGATGTAAATAGCTGGTCTTTAATTCTAATTCCTGCAAAATGCTATGAGTTTCCTTTCACATTATACTAAAAACAACCACACTGCCTAAGCCTCATAAACAAAACTTATATCCGATTCACACAAGACAAAACACTACATGCAATGTAGACTTAATGTTAAATTGATTTCCTAAGATTTTTTTTTTTTTGAAATCGCAATTCGTCTTCACATAAGTGAGTCCAAGCCTTACTAAAAGGTGGTACAACTGATACGCATACAGTGAAGACGTGTCATGTATACGTGACTGCAGCATCACATGTCACGTGTGACGCTGTAGTAAAAGATAATCTACACAGTGCCCTGTGAGCATTCGCAGAGATACATCCTACAGTAAATGTTTAGGGTTTGCATTTATTACACATATATTACACTGGACAATGTGCTAATCTTGCCATCCGAAAATAGCACCAGTGACCCAAAATATGAAAATTAACTTTTTAATACATTTTTATTCTCCACATTATAATAAGCTTCAAAATGATGGGTCATTTACTGGAATCAACTTACTATTGCTAAAGTTATGAGTAAAAGTACTACAGCTTCTCTGTACTAAAGTATAAAAGCCTGCACATTCTTATGCTAATTACTCAGTTTAGCAATAGCGACAGTCTCATGGTTTCGGGATGGCGTGCCTCATATTTATAAACATTCACACGGATGCGATGGAGCAGGAGATGCCTAGAAAACTGTTTCTGGCATGCGCCCTGTATAAAATTTTGAATTGGGTATATGACTTTATCACAAAGTTTCCTCCTGTAATTTTTGAGCGTACTTGCTACTGAATCAGCAAAAATTAAACATAAAATTTTACCTGGAAAAGAATGTATTTTTCTGATGTGAATAAACCGAATTGTCCCTGGTAACGAAAGGCTTGGAATGCTGAGTTGAACAAATCTGTGGTAAATGTTGATATCATACAACAGAAGAAAATTTGCCAAGAGAGTTTCATACTCCAGAAAGACGACACCTCCTCCATCGCAAACAGCAGACCCCCGACAGGTGCGCCAAATGCAGATGCCACACCTGCTGCTGATCCCGCCGAAATAAAGTTGCGTCTAGAAGATATAAACAGACAAAATGGTGAAAGTGAATGAAAATACAATGTGATGTGTAAAGTAAACTATGAATACATTAGATAATTTCTCCACTGGCAGAGAAAATTTACTGCAAATTATCATCATGGACTATCAACAGACTATAATATCAATGGTTAAAATTATTCAACTTTTCAATATTGTTTTATTAGAATACATGTTCTGACATACCTGTCTTCAGGATTGCGGAATCGTTCAAAGAATGGCAGAGTGCAACCTAATGTTCTTGACTTAAACTGACTCAATCCTGATCCAATCAAAGATCTGAAAATGCAAGGATATATAAAGCATAATGAGCAATTAAAAATGAATAAAAAAATACAAATGACTATAGAGCATAAAAGTAACTGTTTATTGCTTTTTATTTAACCATATAATGATGATTTTGATGATGATAATGATAACGTAGATAATGGCAATTATGATGATAATGACAATGATGATGACAATGATGATGATGATAATGACGATAATGGCAATGATGATTTTATTTTATTTATTCTTTCTTTATATTGTAGACACTTTCAGTACTATTACACTGATTTTAAAAGTGGTACAGTTTAATCATAACAAATAAATAACATATATACAACATAATATGATGATAATGATAATAATGATGATGGCAATGATGACGATGATGATGACAATGATGATGAATAAAACTACTTCAAACTATTCTTCCTATTAGATGAGAATTAAAATAATAAGTCTATTTACCCCATGTGAATCATGGGTCCTTCTGGGCCAACAGGTAATCCACTGCTAACAGCACACAAGCAGGAGAAAAACTTCACTATCAATGTCTTAATATTGAAGATGTTTCGTACCAGCGTACCATTCAGAAAACCGATTAATTCCGGCATTCCAGACCCAGCAGCAGATGGTCTCAGGAACTGTAAGACAAATAGAAAAATTCAAATTTTTTCCTTGTCGCACAATCTCAGTATGATAAATACTGTGAGTATACGAATGTATGTAAAAGTAATACACATAAAGCCTCAAATGCATAAGAGAGGCAGGTCCCTTCACCCCTACCCTTCTCCATTTAGCTCTACATTTTTAAATTTCAATGCATGCCGATGCCATGTATTGAAATAAGAAGTAGAATATACAAAATATTTCAATAGGGCCTCTGGCCACATCAATTTGCCACTGCTGCTAGCGCTCTCCACTTAACTCTCATAATTTGGTTCCCACCACCCCCTCCACTCACCACCCCCAGTTTGAGAAATTTAGATCTGCCCCTGTAGGCGCTTTCACTTACCACAACAATACTACTACCAATGAGTACCAATGCAAGACTGATGCCATACAACCAGCCCCAAGACTTGATGTAGCTTTCCTGCAACAAAAATATATACAAATATATTTGTTTATTTGTTGATTTCCTTCAACAGCAATTTTACTCGTCACTTACAAGATGGAATGATGCTTTGTAAACAAAGTCTCTTATTGAGGCTTAGGGAGTGGAGTTGATTTTTAAAAAAAGTTTGTGCTGTGATAGGAATTGAACCGACCCTGGGATTACAAGGCAAGCATCTTAGCCACTACGATATTCATCTCCACTCCACTATACTGTATATAAATACAAAATAATATAAATGATAAACACATGCCATTGACAAATCGAAAACATGCCACTGATGTATATCTTGTAATTTGTGGGTGTAGGGGAACTTTACTGTTTCCTGTGATTGGCTCATTAACATATCGAAGTTACCAAAAATAATTAAAGAACATCAGAATTCCCCAAAACTGAAGGCCAATCTCCGACCCTCCTGACACTGTTTACCAAGTAAAAGTAATTTGATCCGACCCTCCTGACACTGTTTACCAAGTAAAAGTAATTTGATTTGATATGAACAAAATTCTGACAAACTATAATAATTCCATGGCAAAACATGTTCTAGTATTTATATACTTGATTCACTTTTCAGATTTATCTCAATTAAATCTCTCTCTTCTTTTCACATCAAGATATGTTAGCTAGAAAAAAAGAAAAAAATAGAGTTTGGTTCTAAAATTGATAAATTTATTGGATTTATAACCAGATAAAACTATTCAGAGATTTATGTAACAAATTGTTGAGGCATATCACCATACATACCTTCAGATATTCTTCTGTTTTTTCCCATTTATAATCTGATATAAGATCAATAGCTTGATGTAACAGAAAGCCTATGAAACCTGTAGAAAATCCAATGAATGCCATCATTAGCCAACGATCCCACTCCAACCTAGAAATAGAAACAAACTTCAAATAAATTTTTCCGCAATAAATTTGTTAACCTAGCTGTCACTAACAGGCTATTCTGCCTTTTATTGGGTGCAATTTTATACAAGACTAAAGAATATACTTTATAGCTAGGTTTCGCTCACCCTATCGGCAACAGTCACCGACAGTTGTCAGGAAGGATGATTGCGAATTGGGGTGCTGATTGCAAATTGGGGTGCCTTTCCGATTGCGTGGGGGCAGCTAGCAATGCACCCTGATTCGCCTGCAACGCAATCGGCAACATTGAACCAGATTCCACCTTCCTAACAACTGTCGCCGATAGGGGGAGCGATCTTATGGAAACCAAGCTTAACAGAGAGATTGGACATGTGGAATGAATGTAGGATGGAAGCTGGCCCGAAAGACTGATGGTGTGGCAAGCAAGGAACGGAAGAAGAGGCAGAAAAATGCACAAATACTTGTCCTGATACAGAACAGGCAATGATATGTTAATTAAGTTGACTACCCACCTCGCCGGCTGTTTTCGAAGCCAACTCTTGTAAGCATGGCTGTGAGGCGGAAGGTAATCTAAGCTTTCGTATGTTGCTAATAGTTCACGTTCCTGTTTTGTGTACTTGTGGTTTACGTAGCGACTTTCAAAGTCTCTACCCTTTGCAAAAAAGCGACTGTTATCATCTGACGGATGCAGCTCTTTGTGGTCATCATCAAATGTGGAGTTTACCACCAGTTTCCTCCTTCTTGACATTTTTCAGTTTTTGTTCTAAAAATAAAATGTTAATGAAACGGGGTGTTGCATAACATTTTAAAATAATTTTATATTATACATAAATGATTTTTATTAAATGCAAAATATTGTTATAATAATAAATAACACTTAAAGACAGTTTCGAAGTGCTTAGAATTCCCAGTTCTGTAAACTAAAACAAAAGAAAAGACGCGTTTTGACTTTTGTTTTGGAAATGTTGACAGATGTTAATGCACGTATTTCATATGAACTGTTGAAAAAAATGAACAAGTAATTATACAAGACAGCAGTGTCTATAGTAACACCGGACTTTCTATATAGAAATGGTAGCTCTGGTCTAGCTTGAGAAACTGTAACTGATGCTATGAAGCTATTTATATTACTCCATGGGCTACCCGGCTACCTAGGCCTGTCTACTCTTGGTCTACTCAACACAACTGCTGTATGTAGGAATAGGCCTAGAAGACTAGCCACCTCTCCTGAGTCCTCCTAGCCTAGCTGGTGTAGGACCGGTTCGGCTGTGAATGAGTTCGGTCGCGATATAGTTGTATGGAACGCCAAGTAGACGCAGAGCTGTTATGAAGCTATTTATATTACTCCATGGGCTACCCGGCTACCTAGGCCTGTCTACTCTTGTATGGAACGCCAAGTAGACGCAGAGCTGTGTATGCTGTACTTGTGTGGGTGTGTGTGTGTGGGTGGGTGTGTGTGTGTGTGTGTGTGGGTGGGTGTGTGTGTGTGTGTGTGTGTGTGTGGTTAATCTGCTGCTACAGTATCCATTATTTCATGTTTATTGTTAGGTCTTAACAAGACAATTCAACAGAAGGACACACATCTCGGGACATCAAAGGTTATAACTCTGGCATCGACATTCTAGGTGCACGTGCATCCCTACATGCTGAACGTCACAAAAACCATAGCAACCAGACCATAAAGCGTACGTGACGAATTACCCACGCGCGTGTTAGTTGCCATGATAATTGTGCATCGTGCAGTGATTACAAAGGCCTAATTATATTTTGCACTAACATTAAACTGAAATTATATTCTTCATTTCAACAATAATTTTACCGATATTGTGGTGTATTGTTGTTCATGAGACTCACTTCACGAAAAAAAATAATAAATGTTCTGTATCTACTCAAATGTTCGATTTGTGCACCTCAGTCCAACATTGTCAAAATGACAGTTTAGTGTTACCTAAATCAAATTTCAGTTTATAGAAGCATTTAACAAGCTCGCGGTCAAAAGAAATCAGATGAAACAGACATTGCGAAGTACCCAAAATTAATAAAATAGTAACTAACACCATAAAACGTATGGCACGCATAGACTAATAATTGACGGCTGTACTCGCAACTAGTATCTGATTGTCGATGCCACAGTAAAGATCAAAGGACTGCACGCACGCGCTATGTTCGAGAGCAGAGATGTGCGTCCTGTTGAATTACCTTGGTCTTAATATGCTGCCAAATAAGCAATGTGGTTTTAAGGGAATCAGGGCATTATTATGCTGCCATTAGTTTGCCAAAACAGTGTATTTTATTAGGTTTCTGTAATTCCTGTGTAAGTTAATAAATAATGATTTAGATGGCATATATTTTGTTTTACCTATTTAAAACAAACGAATGTACATTATATATACAATCATATGTTGATAATCAAACCAAATGAAATGGATTTTATTATTCGTGTGTGGTTAATCTATTGTTGCTACAGATCCATGACTTGGTGTTGTATTATCAGGTCTTTATGTTGTAAATTAATTAATGTGGTTTCAAGCAATTCAATGGCATTATTACTGCGATGAGTTTGCGAACAAACAGTGGATTTTATTAGGTTTGTGTAAGTTAATAATAATGTTTTAAGATTCATATATTTCGTTTTATCTATTTGAAACAAACGAACAGTGAATTTTATTAGGTTTGTGTAAGTTAATAATAATGTTTTAAGATTCATATATTTTGTTTTATTTATTTGAGACAAACAGTGGATTTTATTACAGTAGGTTTGTGTAAGTTAATAATAATGTTTTAAGATTCATATATTTCATTTATCTATTTGAAACAAGCGAATTTATATGTTGATAATCAAACCAAAGGATTTTATTATTTTCATATTATAGTGTCGATGCATATTATTGAAGAAGAAGAATGTTGATAATATGAATATACTGTACTGCCAAATCAGTGGATTTTGATTATATTTTTCGTAATGTTATTAAAGCTTACAGTATTTAATGCTTTATGTTTTGATGTATATTATGTCTAGGCCTATACGTGCTTAAATGGTTGATTGACTGATTTGCAGCAGGAAGTATATAAACGCCACAAAAAATCATATTACTGATGCCCCGTCTGGCACTCAAAATTTCCGACCGACACTGACAGGCTGCTGACCAGCACTGTTTTTAAATTTCTTCCAAGCAATAAAGTTTCAACTTGGAATATTTTGCAGGATAAAATTAAAATGTAAAACACTTCTTAACTAAAAATTATGCTATTAAAACTGCTCCGTAAAACAATCAATCTTAATAATAATGTACTAAATTACATATTTAAACGGTATTGTGTTCTTCTAATGCACTTGTCAATTGTAGTCCCGGACGTGGGCCATAGTGGGGCACTAGCTGGGACTTAGCCGGGGACGTACACATAGTTGTGTCCCCGTATTGCTGGAACGTACCTAAAATTTACCCGTAGATGTAAAAGGACTCGAAAGGGCCGGAAATTTTATATGTTAGAGTAGCCGCGGTTTCGGGTGTGTAGGCCTAGCCTAGCCTAGCCTAGTGCTGTCAAACCGGGTCTGGTCCTACAATAGGCCTGGCATTCAGTCAACACTGTCTGTTTTGGTAATTAAAAAATCGGCTACCGGTACTTTAGGTCTATCATCATGGTTTCATTTTTTATAGATCACGGTATAAATTACATAATAAAATTGAACCTCCAACCACACAACGCTGAGGGCCGAGGTGGCAGCGCGTGTGAATGTGTTGCGTGAAAATTTGTGAACCATGAATTTGACCTAGTTTGCATCAAAAATATGCCAGTACATGAGCGAAGGCAAGGAAATCTGTTGCTACTACATGTATTCATTTTCTTATTTAGGCCTAATTTCTGTTTTGATATTGAATAATTAAATTCTTTCAATCAGTTACCATTCAATCAATCAATTATTTACTTTTTCTATGATCAATCTGTCAACCTGTCTCCTTTTTGTTCGCACTTTTCCAAACTTCTATGGAAATCTGCTTAGTGATACGCATGCATAGTGCTTCCATCAAGCAAGCTCATCTACTTGGCCTAGCTCCTGCCTAACTTGCTCTCACATGTTTCTCCGATTTAGACCTAGACTAGGGACCTAGGGGCCTAGACCTTCAAGTTGGTCTTATCATCCAATCATTTATTAGCGGGGCATTTTACCGGGACTACGGCAGTAAGTGGCGGGGACTTAGCTGGGGATATATGTTAAACGATGCCTTGCATTCCATTGCTGGGAGGTGGCAGGGACTTTCACATGCATGTAACCGTTTTGAAAATTACTGGCTAAGTCCCCACAAGGTCCGTGTCCGTGGGGAGGGGGAGGGGCCAGGACTACAATTGACAAGAACAAGTGCATAAGTGGAAGTAAAAACAAACAATACATTTTTATTTATACTCTTTATTTCAACAATTCGATTTTATTACGGATGATTTCCCAATACAGCATACCCCCTAACCTGCGGCCAACGTTGCACTGTGATACCTAATTCACGCATTGATTACACTACTCGGCGTTCCATACAATAACCCTTATTTGGGCATTGAATATCTCCCGGCCGAACTGGTGCGTAGCCTAAACTGACGTCGCCTAGGCCTGCCCTACTAGAGGCAAATGCCTAGCTAGGCCTAAGTCAATAATTGACAAAATTAACCTTACCTTCAGAAAGGCCTAATGATTGCCAACTTTTCCTGGGCAACACTTTCAACTTGTTTGCCTGCTTTAGTCTTGAAATATTCAATCAAAACATAACAATTTTCAGCAAATACCTGCTCTCTCTCCCCCCTCTTACTTTTATCGGTATGCTGTAAAACACGATATTGATCGTGGACGGTTGTTTTAAATGGTTCAATCGTCAATATTATTTGTAATCAGAATTATTTCGAAAAAGAACAATTAAATGATATAAATTTATCAAATCTGTCAATATATTTTCATTATTTTATATGAAGAATATTGAAAACTGAATAGTGTTTTAAATATTAATCATATATTTTTGGGCCGCATAGTTTTATTGGTAGTAGTGGCACAGTTAAATTAGGGAGATCCCCTTATCAATGCACGAACTCGATATGTTGACACTATCGCCTATAATGCATAAGCTATCAAACAAATAGGCCCAATATCCGTTTACCTTTGTACCCCCAAAAATGTAGAAAGGGCGCCAATGGCTGAGGTGTCGATAAATTACTAGACCTACCCTATAATAAATTGTAGTAGGTTCTACATCAAAATCTTTCAGCTATAGAATTTACACAATATTACTATACAGAAAAATTAACCGCGCAGCCTTTTCCAAAGGATAGACCTACAAGGCGCAATAATAAATAAATAAAAAAAGATAACCAACTGGTGATCAACAAAGACACCAGAAATGACAAAAAACAGAACATTTGGACAGTTAAGTGAGATTTACTTAGGGAACAAATGTTTCTTGAGAAGCCGAAGAAAACCAAGATAACAATACCATTGTCATTTTTGTTTGTTTCTTAAATTCACACGTTATTTCATTCTGTAGGTAGAATTTTAATAAGAAGTCAAACTGTATAGTCCAATGAATGAAGTAGGCGTACTTTAAGAAAAATATTTCATTGTATCACACAAACGTTATAAAAAAAAACAAAAGCCTTTAATAGTAATATCAAAATTAACAATTAAAATAAAATATAAAATAAAGGCTTAAAGACAGGCGCTTGGGCAAAAAATTCAATTCAATATTATTAGCTACTAGGGCAATCAAGGGCAAATATCCGCATTAACAATATCTTCACAATAATAATAATAATAATAATAATAATAATAATAATAATAATAATAATAATAATAATGATAATAATATTAATAATAATAATAATAATAATAATAATATACAATAAATAAAAAAACAAGATAATAATGCAATTATTACATAAAAGGAATTTTAAATTAATGGACCAATTCTACTGAATAGAATTAAAGTGTGGCTTGCTTAATATCAGATGTTGTGGCGGAGAATGGGCCAATGTTTACAGTATACTTATAGTGAATAAAGAATGGGGAAGTTTTGAAATCTAGACGTGCATTGAATCGGAAACGGAATGATTAACTGTTTTTACGAGGGGCATAGTCATTGTTCTAACAGGTGGAAGGAAAACGTTAAGCGGATGATCAGTATATTGGACAATTTTGCAAATAAATTTAAGAAGAAAGTTTTTTTTTTCAAAGGGAGTGATGTTATATTGTGGGAAAAAACAGAAAGGTAAGATGAGGAAGTGCAGCCGTTTGAAATTAATTTAGCAAAGATAATTTGAAGACGAGGAAAAAGGACATATCACATTATTGGAGAAGGCCATATGAATTACAAGAAAATTCAGTAGGTTTGGATAACATTTATAAAGATGAACTAGGGAGGTAGAGTCAAGCGTGGATTTTAAAATATTGAAATTTTACGGTGTTGATTTGTATAAGGAGGATAGGCCTATTTGTGAATGAAATTTGAGATCAATGGATATAATTATTCCCAAGTATCTGATGGAGTTGACACCTTCAAAATATTTTGTCATGGAGAAAAAGAGGAGGAAATATATAGCCGGAACTTTACGAAAATCAATATTTTAAAATTTTGCATTTGTGAGGGGCAAAAGTCAAACCATTGGAAAGGCTCCAGGAAGGAAGTTTAGTAAATAATAAGAGCATTGATTCTCGCATATACAACATAACTGGGAAACAACCAGTGTATATGTATAGATTTTTGTACATGTAGCCTATATCATTGCAAAACTCTATCTAGCCATAATTGCAAAAAAATCAAAGCGCCCTCTATAAATAGCCAGGCTGCCAACTTTAAAGTACAGGTACAGTATTTAGGTAGGCGTAATACAGTACAGTAGTTCAAGTGTCCTGGATTTCCGGTACAATGTAATATTATTACTGTACCTGTATCCCTCTAAACACGAACAATCTCTTATTATTATAATTGCAACACATCACATACATATTTTCTTTCTTTCATCGAATTTGGGTCTTTATAGGCCTACAAGTTTCATTTTCTATTCCACTAGTCAGATTTTCATGCATTGAATAAGGTTAACGAGTTATATATATGTCTACTTGTTCAAATTTTTACAATAACTTTCAGATTACATGACCTTAGGCCAAGCGTCCATCTTATTTTTAATCTTCTCTTATTGACTTGACGTCACTGTTTAGACCGGTGCCGGAATTTTAAATATTTATATAAATATAAACATTATCGAGTAAGTTTGCTTGAATTCCACTTGAAACAAAATACAGTAGACTAATATTTCGATCAAGCCGGATGCGAAATATCTTAATCATCTTTCACTTAAATGAAACATTATTTAAAAAGATTTAAAAATTGATGATTTCTGACCACAATAATCTGATGAGTAACGCGTTGCTGGGGAAACAACGCCAAGAAACCTCGTTCTATGACTAAAAAAGATCTCGGACTTAACGCATTATAAGAATCCGCATAGTTCGTGCCTGACAACGGCGCAGTCACATCCTTTACTTTGGAGGTGATACGAAATCCGGTAGATAGATTTATCACTCCGCACCTTATCGAACATGGCCTACATTATAACTTGTTGCATTATGAAAAACGCTTGTCATCTTCTGTTGATGCCGCCAAGATATCCTGTCACTGTAAATCTTAGTACAGACCTAGGCCAATATTTTTTAGGGATGAACCGGTAGGCCTCTATGCAGTAGCGTGACCAATAGTCAATACAAAATTCTGAATATCAGTCAATCAGTCTGCCTTTGCAGATCATAATTATTTACGGTGTAAGTCCGTGGTGCCTCAGAGTGCAATTATTAACAAACTAATAGCCTTTTTAAAACCCCTTCTCACAAGGAAAACAAGGCCATGAAATCAACCAAGAGGTAAATTTTTATGTTTCTCTGGATCTCGTCATCTACCCCCTACAGCATTAGTGCTTAAAAAGCCAACTAGTTTATAAAGTGTTCATTCTTTGTGGACGAGGTGGGGGTTGAAAAAAAAATAGATGTCACTGCCTTTGTCAAGTAATTTGGTACGATCCTGTGCCGTCCATCGTAGTGCAACACAGCCTTATCAAACATCATTCATACAATTAGTTTTGGCTCTACCGCGGAAAAATATTTTTACCACAAAAGACGCTGGGTAAATTTCAGGTTTTACTATAAAAATGACAATTTTTTGATAAAAGGAGAGGTCATGGCCCTATAACGAGATTTAATACTGAATCGAACCAATTTAAAATTGACGTATTTTTGCTAAAGCATACTCTAGATTTAGACATACAAAACTATTTTGAGAAGTTTTATTTAGTTTATTTATTTTAATATCAAATCCATTAAGTTGTAGCCTCCATGACGTGCTGGTTTTGAAAAGTCGCATGACCCAATTACCGGACATGTTGATAGGCCTATATGAGGTGGATAATCAGGTTCATCTGCGAAAGTCACGAGTCGATCCTGAATGACCAATAGTGACATCCGTCTCCTAAGAAAATATTAAAATTATATGACCTTGAGGGTTGCAATATTGGGTATTGAATGTTATTAAAAATTCATTGTGTGAAAATTGATTTAAAAAACAGCAAATATAAAGTGACCATTATAATACTAGTTGATCATCAATTTCAATCCTGTGAGATAGGGTTCAGATATACCGTAGCACTTAAAACGCTTAAAGGGTTTTTTGGTTTTTTTTTTTGTTTTTTGTTTTTTTTGTTTATGGTTTTTTTTTTAAATAGTATTGCTTCGAAAATAATAATCAAACAAAGTATTTGCTCATCGCCTTTGCTACTTGGAGGATTAGGCCTACCCTTCTCAATAGCCGTGTATTTATATCACAAGGTATGGGGGCTATTAACCCGTTATTGCCTTGGGAAAAGTATTAATTTACATACAAACGATTGTCAAGTAACATATACAATCAATGTTACTGTGTAGCACTGCGTGATTGTCAAGTGATTCGTTTTGTGGTCTACAAGGAGCCAGGATATTCAGTCTGCATATTTTTTTTTTTTTTTTTTTTTGGCGACGGTGAATTCGCTTTGTTTATATTCACCAGTTTTTGTATTGCTTATTTGAATAAGATAGTTTCGTATACGAAATTTATGGTGTAAGATAATATTTATAAGATTATAAGTGGTATTGCAGAAAAAGATATAGAAGAGGGGGAGGAATAAAGGAAGAATAATGGGAGGACAAAAAGAAAAAAAACTCATAATTTAAAGAAAAGAAACAAAAAAATTAATTAAAGAAGAAAAATGTAGATGAAAGAAAAACAGAGTATTAAGACAAATACAAAAGGTTGAAGAAAACAGTAAAGGTTACCGGGGGTTGTTGATGTTCTTGTCAACTTCCTTGTTTAGTTTTTACCGTGACGCAAGCCTGACCGTATAAAATGAGTTTGCTTGCGTTGTTTCCTTGTAGTAGTAATATACATCTTATCTGAAGATCTAATTAATTAATGTTCTGGGTGTTAGTCACGTACATCGCCCATTAATATTGATTGATTGATTGATTGTTTGACTGATTGGTTGATTGACAGCATGAGTAATTGATAGATTGATTGATTATTGAGTATATTACCTGGATTGATTGATTGATTAATTAAATAATTGATTCATTGATAGCTTGAATGAGTAACTGATTGATTGATTGTTACATAGCTTGCTTTATTTATTGATAAATTAAATGTAGACATGTGTAGGATTTATATTAACTTTATGCTCTAATTTGATGATAATGATTTGATAACTAAATACACGAATTTGACGTATTTATAAAGCTAATGAAGGTCAAAATAATGTGTCAGAGAGAAATCTCTTTTATTTACAATATAGGATTAAAACAAAATAAATACTATTATATACAATCAATAAATAAGTCAAGTTTACAGTTATTTTGCAGCTATAGAGTAAATCCAGTGGGCTATATAACAAGTGATAAAACAAAAGAGTTGTAATGAGAGGGGGTTCAATGCAATTTAATGAAAAATGTTAACCCTTGTTTATCCTATCACTTATTCACCCTTCCCACGTCATCTAATTCGCTGACGTTATTTTTAAGGTAAATTGCTATACCAAAAAATACAAGTATTAACAGTTCAAATGTTCGGTCATTTAGCATAAATCTAGCACATTTTCTTTTTATTATTATTATTATACACTCCTTCCTGCGCCATTTAAATTGCTGATTAATGTTGGAGATATAATAAATATACAATTATGTAAACCGTAAAAAACAAATAATAACCGTTCATATTGTTTTTTATCGATGAATTTAGCAAGTTTTGTTTTTCTATTTATTCCTTACGTACCCCTCCCGCGACATATCACTGACTTAAATTTTTGAGGTAAATAATAATTATACACTACTTGCGAACAAATGAGTATGGAATAAACCGGTCAACTAGTTCCACTATTTAAACCTAGCACGTTTTTTAAAAAAGCAGTTCAGTTTGTTCATATAGCACACAGCGAAAAAGTATTACGTGATAGATATCTTTATCCATATTTATTTTTTTTGTTGTTGTTAATGCTTCTCACTTCTTCCGTGAGCGCAACATCCTGCGTCCTCGTGTTTATTAAGTAGAGACATCCGAGAAAAAGTTTTCCCACACTTTTTACAGCAGTATTTCTTAACGTCCGAATGAGTTTGTAAGTGAGCTCTGAGGTTTGATCTGTCTGCAAATGCTCTCTTACAATGCTGGCAGGAAAACGGTTTTTCTCCGGTGTGCGTGCGAATGTGTCCCTGTAAAAGCCAGGGCCTTGAGAAGGCTTTCCCGCAAAAGCTGCATTTACACGGTAGGGTATGTGTCCTGATGTGCATTTTGAGGGCTCCGAGAGACATGTACTCTTTCTCGCAATATTTACACTTAAAGCTCTTTTTGCTTTGTGCATCGCAGTAAAATTGTCTGTGCTTGCTAAGGCCACTGGCCGTCACGTACACTTTGTTACACTCTGGACAATGATATTTTTGATCCCCATTCTGAATGTCTTTCTTTTTTCTCGTTGGATACTCTTTAGCTAATGATGGCACTATCGTAACAGTTTCTTGAGAAATCGTATGAGAATTGTCCGAAGGTAAAGTTATTGGTAAAGTTGGCGCTGCATCTGCGATTTTAAAACCGTTATCATGGCAACTGGTATGAGATGGGTAACATGTTAGGTAACACAACTGAATAACTTTTTCATTCAATGACTTAATTGCAAGCGGTTCTGGTCTTACAGGTTTTCTGATCACATCTGTGGCAGGGTTAAATGCTGTAATTCAAAGAAAATAAAAGAACTTGTTTACAAAAATGTATCGGTAAAATGTAAAATGAAATATATAGGCCTACTTTGATTTGAATCGAATTGTTTGATCAGATATTAATATATAATAACATACATAATTAATTGTTTCATTCGATATGGATATATAATAACATACATAAATAACATACACACACTGAATTGTTTGATTCGATATTAAATACATAATAAAATGCACAAACACAGTAATTTTGATATGCAACGTAGGAATCAGCATGATCAATGGATACAATTATTACAACTTTGCGATACAGGTATATCACAAACTATAGAATAAAAGAATATTTGTGTGTCTTACCTGCTCTAAGTATCGTATGCTGCAATCTCTTAAAATGATGTTGATGGTTATAATGTTTCTTGATTAAGAAAGACCTCGGCATCTTGCGTTTTACTGGTTTTACTTCGGAGTAGAAATCGTAGAAGTAATTAACTTTTCAACGGTAATCAAGTTTAATGACAGGTCTTGCGATGTTTGGACTTTTATACCAAAAATAGTCGAGTGTTTTCTGTGCATTCCGGTGGAGTCCAAGGTTTTGTGGGCGGGGGCTAACTTGTAAAGCAGCCAATGGCTGCGAAGTACCATGTGCAGGTGGATATAATAGTTTCGCGGTCTAGTGAAGTTTTGGAACAATGACATTTTCAAAAGCGTAACCACAATCCATCGAGAAAAAAAACCCAGGTCGTTCTAAAGAAAGTTTATTGAACGAAACCATTAAACCTAGTACATAAACATCCAACAACAATAAATCATCCAAAACAATATTTCTATTTACTACCGTACTATCAATTTCTTTTTGTGGGGATATGACAGTGAGATAATATAAGGGAGAAAATAAAAATATAACTATTAAATTCGATTGACAGTCGATCATGAAATCCGCTTTTGTAATAAGTGATATGAACTGGATGAGCGCCGAGAATATCTGCCGTAATCTTTAGGATCTGTAATGCTTTGAGCAAGTATCCCACTTGTCCCTGAGTTTGTCATTATTGCCAAGCAAGTGTATCATATACAACAAATATGTGTTTGTATAAGTACTTGAACAATGTACGGATTGTCTATAGTTTGTAGTATTAGAATGGGAAAGTATCTAACCATTAGAATTAAACGACCACAGAGTGTTATTGATAAATCGGTCTGCTGTTAGTAGGTCTTCGGTGCTTTCAATTGACGCTTTCCTTTCCTGTTTTCGAAACATAAAAAAAAAATTCGAAATATACAATAACGATGGCGTCTTTCTTTGGAGCTCGAAATTTATTGCGCAACTTTCACCAATTGACACTTATATTATTATAATTAGCTCATTAGCTTTATTTGCATGATATGTAAAATAGGCATAAGCGTACTATGTTACCAATATGATTTTATTATTATATAAATATGAAATATATATATATATATATATATTATATATAAAGATATCCGTTAACACTGTTAAATTATATTATATATTATCATGTCCTTTATTCGAACACTGTATTTACCTTTCTTTGTTAATTTATATATATATATATATATACATATATATGTATATATAAGCTCACTATGTAGGCCTATTACTATCATCATCATTATCAATATCATGAGCATTAACATTATTTATATTATTAATATTATTATCATTATTATTATTATTAGTGTTATTATTATCTATGCCTATTACTCTTATCCTTATTATAGATCTATATCAAGTCTACTTTATATATATATTTTTAAATAAATTGATATTGATCTAGTCCTATTAGATGTCATATTGATACCGGAACGAATTTCAGCAGTGCGTGCAAAGTGGCCGCCATTGTAAAATCCCATTGACGACAAAACTTCCGTAAACATTATTCGGATATGACAACCTTTTGGACAAGGGCGTCAAAGGAACAATGCGTGCGTTTTATCTGTTGCTGAATATCACTAGTGCATCTAGTGCCCTTAATAAACATAGGCCTATGTAAAATGGCATCACATAAAACTGGCTATCATAATTTTAATCATGTTATGCTCATAAAACCCATCCTTCTTATTATAAAGTTAGGACTACATTTTATTCTATACAATTGTTTGACAGGCGCCAAATTGCTGTCAGGTGGTTAATAATCAATATTTCCTCCAGGAACTTGGATTGTCCTTCATTTTTTGGTCTTGACCGATCCAATGAATATAGGCGCTCTAGATTAGCCTAGCAGATGAAAATCATGAATCCATGGGAAAGAAAAGTCGGCCACGTGAAGCCCAGGGAGGGAACGTAGATTTATGTGATGATGTTATGAGTCCTATTTAAAATTAGACTAAATCCACGATTGGATAGGGAAAAGATCGCCTTGAGACGTATTTCACCTCAAAATCACATTGGTTTTGTTTACTTTAAAAAAACAAACTACAGCTGACTCTGAGGTAAATCGTGTGTTCGGAACCTAGATTCCCATGGATACAGACGCTTGTACATTTTACGCTGAATTTAACCAATTTTCACGCTTAAACAGGGGGCGTGTCGACATCCACTTGAAATGCAGTACGAAAAGGTGGTCCCCTAATACATCCTAGGCTGAGGAGGAACGATAACTTTTACCATGTTATAACGCTTCTGATTAACAACTATACGATTAAAAAAGAAATATATATCAATGAATTGGGGATAAAATCAAAAACAAGCTATAAAAATGAACTTGAAACAGATTGATTTGAACTCTGTTCGACACCTGCTTGGGGTCGTTCAAGTGTAACGGGCTTGCGTATCGCGTTGTTTGTTCAAAACAATAACACGACGGCCGTGTGTTGAGTGTTTCTTTGTGTTGTTTGTGAGAGTAACGGTATTTTGTGAAGACCAGTAAACTGTGATTGGGTGTGCAGAAAAGACGCGATAGCAACTGCCTGGCGCGATTTGTTTGTATTCTCTGGCAGGTGCTAGACACAATGTGCCACAACGTGTGTATTGGAATCTTCAAACGAAAAAACATACGACAAAACGAGAATGAAGCACATACAGCAGGTGGCCTAAAGAAGAAGTCTTCTTCTTTTGATATTAAACTGAAGGAATTTAGATAATATTTCATGATTAATAAACTCTCTCGTCCTATCGCTTTTTAAGTCACATTAATTATGCGGACATTTAATTTTAATTTACAAGTTTTAAGTGGATTATTCCTACAATTAAATAATTAATTAATTAAAATATTTGACCAACGTACAATAAACACTTAACCTACTGATTCTCGGAAATAATTTAAAATTCGCTCTTTAAGAATTTGTAAAGTGATCCTTAAGTGTTTAAGAACTTGGCCTGTCTCTTCAACTTTAATATATTGCTGTTTTGAATGCGAATAGGCCTATATGGCAGTATAAATAAATTTCTAGTAAATGATCATGAAACTATTTATAATTTTACTACACAATTATTAAATAATAATAATAATAATAATAATAATAATAATAATAATAATAATAATAATAATATATTGACCGTGCTACTGGTCACACACGGTGCATGCTACTCATGCTGTCATGCACATTGCCATTTGGTCGAGATTACATACCGTACCTGTTTAATGTTTTTTGTTTGTTTTTTGTTTGTGCTTTTTATTCAACATTTATTACAAGGTTAACAGCCTGAGATAAAATCGAGGTATCTCTGAACATTCACAACATTATCATAAGAGCGGTGGTAGTTTGGAACACACTAAAACAACATTAAATTATCTTCTGTCAAAAAAATAAACAAAAAAAAATATTAGCAATAAATATTGTATCTTAAAATATACTAAAATTTTCATATACTGTAAATTAAAGTATAAAGAAATCTCTGAATGTACATTTCTTAATTTTGGATCTCAGTGTATCTATATAAAAGCCTATATAGGCCTATATATATATATATATATATATATATATTTATACTTTACATAATCAATATGTATAGGCCTATACTATAATCACGATCAACATGATTACGTCACTCTGTGGTCAACTTTTAAAGTGAAGTCCCATTGGTAGGCCCTATAGAAC